>NC_134353.1:674375246-674650350 GCF_048569485.1 Anomaloglossus baeobatrachus
TAATTAATGAGTGTGAATTTATCACATTTTACTGTCATGAGGTCCGGCACTGTGTGTCGTTATAATGAATTCATGTCCCTACTGACGAGGGGTAGACTCACATAGACTCACATCCGATCGTCTCCACCGCCGGTGATGAGTAGCTGTACTGTGGAAAGATGGTAACGAGCTCGTGCAATACTTAGGTCGTTTTTTTTCTCATTATTTTGTGTATTTTAATGAGAAGAGTGATCATCATAACATTAAGTGAAGGATTCATTTCTAATGGACAATATGGATAGCTGCTAATAATATTTTTACCAAGTTTACCATGAAATATCTTTTATTTCAGCACCAAGGACAGCAATGGAGAAAGGCTTATTCTAGACAATCATTTTCGTGGGAGATATATTCTCTTTAGATCCTTGGTTTCACAGTAAACACTTTGTTTTATTAGTAAGCGCTAGTTATTATTCTTTCTATAAGTTAGGGGAATGGGTACATTGTTGGTATTTTATCTTCTAAAGTGAAAGCCGGCAGGTACAATGTACATTTAAAGGCAATTTAAGAAAATACATTTTTTTCTAAAACAAGTTTTAAAATAAAAACATTTTTCTTAATTTGAAATAATATTTGTAAAATGTTTGATTTCATGAAACAAGTGCTTTCTCTTTCAGTTGGCAGAAAGCAGTTTATGAGGTTTGAATGGGCAAACAAGGCTGCCAGTGTGTTGGGGTGCGACAACGAGGAGCTCTCCACCGCCGTCTTCAAGCACCATCTCAAGCAGATCATTGAACAAGTGACACAGGGAACAAGAGGTGGGAGCCAAGAAGACGATGCAAAGTCAGGTATGAAATCTAAGTGGTGGAAATTATTTTTAATATTTTGAATTTTTTAAAAATTAACATTTGTTTCTAAGTAATGGTCTACTTTTACCTTCTTAATCAATTTGCACACTCAACTCCTGGGACTGACAAAAAGTGGGGGCAGTTGTATATACAGTGCCTTGCGAAAGTATTTGGCATCTTTGAATTTTTCAACCTTTTCCCACATTTCCGGCTTCAAACATCCCAAGAAGCACTGTGCAAGTGATCATATTGGAATGAGTATCATACCACTGCAAATCTACGAAGACCTGGCCGTCCCTCAAAAATTTAATCTTAAACAAGGAGAAGACTGATCAGAGATGCAGCCAAGAGGCCCATGATCACTCTGGATGAACTGCAGAGATCTACAGCTCAGATGGGAGAGTCTGTCCATAGGACAACAATCAGTCGTACTCTGCACAAATATGGCCTTTATGGAAGAGTGGCAAGAAGAAAGCCATTTTTCAAAGATCCATAAAAGTGTTGTTTAATATTTGCCACAAACTACCTGGAAGACACACTACACATGTGGAAGAAGGTGCTCTGGTCATATGAAACCAATAATTAACTTTTTGGGCACAATGCCAAATGATATGTTTGGCGTAAAAGCAACACAGCTCATCACCCTGGACACACCATCCCCACTGTCAAACAAGGTGGTGGCAGCATCATGGTTTGGGCCTGCTTTTCTTCAGCAGGGACAGGGAAGATGGTTAAAATTGATGGGAGGAAGGATGGAGCCAAATACAGGACAATTCTTGAAGAAAGCCTGTTGGAGTCTGCAAAAGACCAAGACAATGATCCAAAACATAAAGCAAACTCTACAATGGAATGGTTCACAAATAAATGTATCCGGGTGTTAGAATGGCCAAGTCAAAGTCCAGACCTGAATCCAATCGAGAATCTATGGAACGAGCTGAAAACTGCTGTTCACAAATGCTCTCTATCCAACCTCACTCAGCTCGAGCTATTTGCAAAGGAAGAATGGGCAAGAATTTCAGTCTCTCGATGTTCAAACTGACAGACACATACCCCAAGCAACTTGCAGCTGTAATCGCAGCAAAAGGTGACTCTACAAAGTACAAAGCCTCATTAGCCAATGTTAAAATGACAAGATTTCTATATTTTTTTTTTGTAAGACAGATTGTGATATATTAACAAAACATATCACCAAATATTTAACACAAAAACCTGTTTTAACAATAAGTCCCTTTAGGATCACCATTCCTACCACTACTCTTACATTCCTCACTGCTTCTGTTTTCCTTTATTGACAGCACTTGCTTTACAAAACATTTCGCTGTGTACAGTACTCACTGCTAAGAAAAGAGCACTGTCAATCAAGGTAAAGAGAGCTGGTGAGGCATCGACAGGCAGCGGGAGGCATAGTTTAATAGTTTGACCAAGACAAGGGTAGCCTGAAAACCCAATTAAGGCGCTGCTCACATCAGCGGTATTTTCACGCAAAGCCGTATCCGGCACAATTGCGTTTCAGTTCCATTCATTTAGAATGGAATTGCTGCAAGATGCGGTCACATGTGGTTGTGTATGACGCACGCAACCACATGTGACCTGATCTTGCCGTGATTTCATTGGAAATGAATGGAACTGAAACGCATTTGTGCTGTATCCGTCTTTGCGGCAAAACACCGCTGATGTGAGCGGCGCCTAACATATTGTCTTAAAGATGATTTCAGCACATTGTAGGATCAGATTACTAAATGATAGATATGATTTTTATAAGGGCCAAGTGCACAAGATGGCTATGTGGTTAGTTTAAAATGTGTTTTGAGGCTTAAATGTGAAGCTAAATGGAAAGTGCTTAATCTAATCATGTCAGAGAGCAATGGAGTCCAACTCAAAGGGTGATTTCTTGAGTGCTCATTAGCATATGTAATGCATTATTGTTTTCTGGCCAACCCCTTTAACCTATGGTTTTCTATAATTCTGCTACAGAGAAGCTTTTTCATTTATGGGTCTAACGACATAATTTCTTAGTGCTAGTTTATTGCATCAATATTAAGTGAAGATACTATATGAAGTCAGTTATCAGGAAATACTAACCGTTTTTGGCTAAAAAAAAAGGTACCAAAACACACCAAGCCTATAAACTTTAAAGACACTTACACCGAATACCAAATTGTGCACGGAGTGTAAAATGCACTTCTAAAAGCATCTTAAACGTGTAGAGCACAAAGCTTTTATAGGCAAATACTTACCTTTTATGTAAAGCTATTTCTCTTGTACTATAAGGATTGAATTTGATCAGTGCTTCCTTTGGGACCCAGCTAATTTGCTCTGTCTTAACCTTTATCTGCAGTCATCTATCCTGTAGAGAAACTGCAACATCAGATGTACCGTTCTTTCTCATTAGGCCAAGTCCTCTAGAGATTTGAGAAATTAAAACATTTGTTATATCTATTTATGTTATTTTATTTATGTGGTTATTAACTTTCATCCTGTGCAAATAAATGGATATATTTATTATTGAACAGTGCATTTATCAGTACGGTAATGAAAGTTTAGCAAATATGATCATTTAAAGAAGCAGCCCAGAACTTCTTGCCTTTATACCGCAGCATAGACTAATGTTGAAAAATGATGTAAAAGCTCTTGTGCACATCTGTTCTTGTGTAATTCTGGGAATCTCATGTGCAGCCCTGCAGTCTATATTTTCAATGATTTATCCGACTTTCCAGAGGTAGAGTGTGCAGAGACCCATCACAATATACTTGCTTTACTATTATCAATGAGTATCAAATAATTTTTAGTGCTAATTTTGTTTCACACTTATCTTTCTTGCCTCCAGCTGATGTGTATAAATGTATCAATCACAAGTAGGGTAAAGAAATGGGAAATCTAAGACGATAATAGAATTAGCTCAAATTTCCTTGCTCTGCTACATTTTTTGAGCAGTTTCCAAGTGAATATCTATGAAATTTGGCTTCCACATAGTTTTCTGACTTCTGCTTGTGATTACTTTTGATTTCTTGCTGTCAGTTGGCTGTTTTTTTTCTCTTACAAGCAGAAGGCAGGTGATTGGATGGGGACATCCCCTATGCATATGCTGGACACAGGGAAGTTGTGTAACTGCAGCTAATCATTGTATAAACTCACTATGTCACTTCATTTCTGGCAGCAGAGATTTAATATTGAATTAATCTTTAAAAAAAAATCACAGAAATTCATGTTTGGTGAGGTTATATTGTGGTTAACAGTATCAATTGGAGTTAGCTCTAATTGTGTACCGCCCCGCGGGCTCGGCTGCGACCGCCGAGCCGCTCGGATCCGTGCTCGTACTGCGGGTGGTGGCTCGAGCCTCTCACGGACCCGGGGGTCACGTCGCTCTGCAAGGAAGTTGGCGCTACACGCGGGGACTTGGGTGAGGAGTTCCATGGCCGGGGCTGCGGTGGTTTGGTTTGGGATGTAAGTTCATGACGCCACCCATGGGTTGTGGGGATTGTAGACACCACCGAAGCGGTGAAGGTATGGGGGCTCCTGGGAGCAGTGTAATGGCGCAGCTAGGTGTTGACCCCTCCATGGGTAGGGGGTGTTGGTCCCGGGGCCCCGGTCGGCGAGGGCCGGGGTGCAGGGTGAAGTGTTGCTGTGCAGTGCGGTGCGCGGCCCGAAGGCACTGGTGTACTCACTATGACACAAGACACCGGAGCCTCTGGTAAACCAAACGGAGTGATGAACGGGGCCCGCAGCCGGCTGCAGCTTCTCCCAGAATAGGTTGGTGATTTCCACCTTTCTCCTGCACCTCTGTGTGTAAATGTTTGACTCCTATGCCTAGACACCGGTAGTCCGCTCCCCGACTTGTATATGCCGTAGGAGCCCATTTGCCCACAGACGCTGGCCCTTTGGGTCTCTATGCCTTGGCAGTGGCTTTACCCTGTATGGTTGGGCTTGTGTGGGATAGGTCCTTAAGTCCACTCCACAATCAGATGATTTGACTCGGCCCTGTCGGTTCAGGGCTTTGTACTGGGTCTGAGTACCCCTCCTGGTGCTCCGGTTTCCAATCGGTTCCCCGGTTCGGTACCGGCGGGCCACCGCCTGACCCCGGTCCCTACAGTTCCACCGGCTGTAATCCCAGCTCCTGCAGGCGGCCACCACTGTCTGCCTCCTTGCCAATGGCGACTGGGCTCTGACCCAGCCACCCGGTAGTCTCTTGGCAGGCCTGGACACAGGACTGCCCGTGAACTTGTCTGCTCTCTACCTCCTCCAGATTACTCTCCTAGTCAACTTGAACTTGACTCCGTGTTTTCCCGCCTCCAGGCCTGTGAACTCATCGGTGGGCGGAACCAACCGCCTAGCTCCACCCCCCTGGTGTGGACATCAAACCTGGAGGGTGGTGACAAGGTTTTTAGTTTGACTGATGTCACCTAATCGGGAGGGGGTGTGGTGTTGTGTGTGACTACCTGGGATGACCTGACTAGTCCAGGGCGTCACAATTGGCACTGGTTAATTCCTTAGATGATACTGCTATTCATGAATTAGATACAAGGAGCGAGAGGGGGTTTTCTGGGCAGTTTGTGTGAAGGTTTTATTAAGATTGTCAATTTTACAATATACTTCCATGCTGATCACATGTTCAAGCCCCCTGGGGAAAAGGGGGGAGGCTAAAAAGATATAAAAAAAACAGTATTTTTTTACATTTGAAAATTAAAAGAATCTAAAAGCTTAAATCACCCTCTGTTTTATATTTCAAAACCAAAACATTGCAAAATATGCATATTTGGTATTACTTTGTATGTGTATGTAAAGTCCTATCATTTGATATATGAAATTATTTATCACATAGGATCAATGCTATAATCAAACAGCCAACACAAAATGAATTATAAGCAAAGTCCCAATGTACCCACAAATGGTATTAATAAAAACTGCAGAATTTCTGCCATTGTTGCATGGGCTTTGTTTTTTTCCCCACTGAACTAGCAACTTGATTTTGCAGATAACTACAATAACAAATATGCTACTTTCATATGGTCTTTTAAGTATTTATATACAGTATATACATAAATGTACAGTGATGTGAAAAAGTGTTTTCCCTTTCCTGATTTTTTGTTCTTTTGTATATTTGTCACACTTAAATGTTTCAGATCACCAAACAAATTTAAATATTATACAAAGATAACACAAGTAAACCCAACATGTACTTTATAAATGAAGGTCTTTGTTATTACTGGAAAAAGAAATCCAAATTTACAGGGACCTCTGTGAAACAGTGATTGCCCCCTAAACCTACCCTTAGCATCAAGTACTGCAATCAAGCGTTTGAGATAACTGGCAATGAGTCTTTTGCTGCATTTTGTCATTTATAAACTGCATTACTTGTGTCATGTAAATAAATAAATCAGGAAGCGGGCAAACACTTTTTCACACCACTATACATATACACCACAAAACTAACGCAAAATGCATGTTAGGGGGTTTCCTCTATGCTCTACATCATCTCCTTCCAGGTAATCACTCTCAGCCACCCTGGTTCAAATGAATGCAGACTCCATATCACTGTTTTGATTTCATGCACTTGCACTTTATTATCTGTCACTGGGACCTAAACTCATGCAGTCTGCATATCACTGGCTGAATCTACTGTATGTTATGTGTGACGCCCTGGACTAGCCAGGTAGTCACAGGTAGACCCCCTGCACAAACACCAGCCCCTAATAAGGTGACAGTAGCCAACCTACAAACCATTGTCACCTCTCTGTGTTCAATGGTCAAACCAGGGGGCGGAGCCAGGTGGTAGGCCATGCCCACCTAGGAGTCCAGAGGGCCTGAGACAGGAAACACACAGTGAGTGCAGTTAGTTAGTCAGTTGAGTACAGTGAAGTGGAGTGGAGTTCAAGTTCAAGTGCAGCAGGCCTGTGGGTCAGTTCTGCAGCGACAACACTGACCGGCGCCGGGGTCGTAGCCCTGGTACTGTGGCAAGGAGGCAGACGGTGGTTGCCGCCTGCAGGAGCCGGGAAGATGGCTGGTGGAACCGTAAGGGACCGAGACAGGGTAGTGGCCCGCCGGTACAGAAACGGGAAGCCAACTGGAAACCGGAGCACCAGGAGGGGTACTCAGACCCAGAACAAGGTCCAGAAGCCACTGGACCACGTCAAATTCACTGATTAAGGTCTGTAACTTAGGTCCTTTCCCGTCCCTAGACCCGAAAGATGGCAACAGCCCACTGAGGGGGATAGAAAGCCACCGTACAGGCAGAGAGATCCCACGGGCCGGTGCTTGTGGGCAAACTGGTTGCCCGACACATATCAAGCCGGGGAGCGGACTATCGTTGCTGAAGCATAGGCAGTCAAGTTCTAACACAGAGGTGCAGGAGAAAGGTGGGAACCACCAACCTGAGAAAGTGGCAAAGCGCAGCCAGTTGCGGGCACAGACCCCTATCCTTTTTGGTTTACCAGAGACTCCGGTGTATCTGTCATAGTGAGTACAACAGTGCCCTCGGGTCGCGCACCACACCACACCATCTTGCTCGCACCTCACAAACATCAGGCCCCGGGACCATAACCCCCTGCCCACGGAGGGCTCAACACACCAGGCTGCATAACATCATCCCCAGGAGCCTAGTTAACGGCAGCGGTGGTGTCCACATTCACCACAACCCATGGGTGGCGTCATGAACTTACATCACTAAACGCTACGGCCTCGGCCGTGAACCTTCCCCACCGAAATCCCTACACGTAGCGCCTACTCCCCTTCAGAGCGACGTGACCCCCGGGTCCTGGAGCTCGAGCCACCCACCGACGAGCACGGATCCAAGCGGCACGGCAGCTGGCCGAGCACCGGGGCGGTACACATCGACTCTTCTGGGGTCACAAACAGGATTGAACCCATCCACTTACCGGTGGAAGTGCGCCTTGAAGCAGAAGTCAGCAGTGACCCGTTGAAAAATTTCAGAATCTGCCATCTTGTCACTATTCCTTGGCGCAAAGTTTCCCCGCCATACATTTAACCCTTGGATGACACATGTCAGCTTTGCGTAATATACTGGTACTTTATTCTATGCTGTAAATTTTTAACCCTTTAATGATACTTGTCAGCTCTGTGTAATGCACTTTACTTCTGCTACAATGGCTTAAACACCAGGCCATGGGAGCTCTGCACTCTCATGGCAGAAAGAGTCTGTGTGTATAGATCACTTCAGATGGGGTGTATGGCACTTAAGGGGGCTTTACACGGTAGCGATCTCTGTTACATCTCGTGGCTCTCCTCTTGCAAGGAATGAGGTGGTCCCCCATTCCTTGTCTGCCGCGAGCCTTCCTGCTCAGCAGCGCCAAAGGCCTGGGAGACTGCAGGAGTTTCCTCCTCCTAGATGCAGCAGAAGGATGACACCTAGTGGTTTACTCCTTGTAAGGAATGGAGTGGTCTCCCATCCCTTGCCTGCCACGTGTCCTCCTGCTCAGCATCGCAGAGGGTCGGAGTGGTTGCACAGTGTGCAAAGGATAGATGCTCAGGGAAGCAGCAAGACTTCCCTTAGCTCTGCACATTGTGAAACCGAAGATCCCGCCTTTATGACCCAGAGGCAGGAGGTTGAGCATGTGCCCCACGTGACGTCTTCTGATTCGCTCACTGGTATCACACGGCCAGATAACGAGGCTGGTGATGTGCTGAATCCTGACTGGCCGGGCCAGGACGTCACAGATCATGATTGGGTCACATCCGTCTCGCGCCCGCCCTTGGCTGGAGCTACATCTCCTTAAAAACCCCTCCTGCCATCATGGCGGCGCGCGACCGTCCTTCTATGTTTGGATGTCTGGCAGCGTGCTGCCACGCCACTGTACAGACATTGTATTTTGCAGGTCTCGCCCCTGCCTTGCTGCTCCGGCAGTATTCCGTTTAACAGGCTGTGTTCCTGTCCCAGGTGAGCTCCTTGAATCTCTGTCGGACTCACCTGGTTTCTGAAGCACACGTGCGTGGGCACCTCTGTGCTACCCTCATGCCATATTCCTGTGACTCCCGCTGGCACACGTGCGTAGGCACCTCTGTGCGTCCCCGTGCAACAGGTACACCGAGTTGTGAGCCCCGTGCCATACAACCCTCACGGGTTAGGGCGGACAGGTGTACGCAGATCGTCTGTGACATTCCAGACGATCGCTAGCAGCAACCCGCTCACTCTTCTTCCACCATAGCAGCGGTCCCTTACACCGCGCAGTGGACCTTGACCGGCGGAAGCTGTCCATATACCATCTTGGCACGCTTCCCCGGGTCCCCCTCGTAACATTACGGTCGCGCCAAAGGTCTGGCTATGGCAGAAGAGCAGCAGCAGTTGCTGCGTTATGTGCAGCAGTTGGAGTCACGATTGGCAGCTGTGGAGCGGTCTTCCCCCGATAAGGCTGCTCTAGCGACAATTGCCACCCAAGCGGCCACTCAGGCTGTGGAATTGAGCAGAAAGTCACCTCGCCTTGCGCTCCCAGAGCGCTTCAACGGGGACAGCTCCGAGTGCCGTGGTTTCATAAACCAGGTTACCACCTACTTGGAGATGTCCGCCACTCTTTATGCTACTGAGAAGGCGAAAGTAGCATTCGTCCAGTCCCTGCTCACAGAGAGAGCGCTAAAATGGTCCACGCCGTTGTGGGAGCGCGGAGATCGGGTGGTGAATCACCTTCCAGTTTATCTTGAGGCCATGAGAAAGGTGTTCCTCGGGCCTCAAGTCACCTACGACTCCGCGCTGCGACTCCTACGCCTTCGGCAAAAGTCCACTTCAGTCGGGGACTTTGCGGTGCAGTTCAGGACACTCGCCGCAGAGCTGGACTGGCCAGATAAAGTCCTTGTCCCTGTGTTCTGGGAGGGTCTGGCAGGGTTCGTCAAAGACGCGCTGGCCACGCGTGATGTGCCGACCACCTTAGAGGCCTTGATACGGCTTGCTTCTCGCATAGACATCCGCCACGCGGAGCGGAGACTCGAGGTCTCTTCGGCACCCACGTCTACCTGGCCTACAGAGCCTCTGACTCTCCTTCCCCACCAGACCAGTCTCCCAGCCAGTTCTGTTGATGACTCTGTGGAGCCCATGGAAGTCTCCAAGGTGGTCTCCTCTACCACAGGCTCTCGGCCGCCGGTCGTTTGCTTTGCCTGTGGGCAGAGGGGACATGTAGCTACCCGATGTTCAAAACCATCGGAAAAGAGACAAAGTCTGGTTTCCATCAGAGGAGGAACCCTAGACGCTGTCTCTCCTTCTAAATTAACCCTCAGCGCCCAGTTGCAGTTCGGCACCACTGTCTTCCCTGCCCTGGCTTGCTTAGACACTGGCGCTGACGGCAATTTCATTTCAGCCTCCCTGGCAACTAGGTACTCTGTTCCCCTGGTCCTGTTGCCTAAACCAATCAGTGTCCAGGTAGTCAACGGGTCCCTACTTGTCAAACCCATTACCCAGATCACCGTCCCTCTCAGGATGGATGTACCACCAGGCCACCATGAGCAGGTGTCCTTTCTGGTGCTTCCAGAAGGGACGGATGAGATCCTACTAGGACTCCCCTGGTTGAAACGGCATGCTCCGATACTCAACTGGACAACAGGGGAGATCTCGTCCTGGGCAGGGTCATGTAAAGAACACCTCGGGACCACCGGGTCACCCACTCCTCTAGACCTGGTGCCACCTGGCCAGACCCTCGTTCCCCCTAGGTTACGGAACGATGTACTTTCCTGGGACCATACCTCCAAGGTCGTGGGCCTCTTCAGGTCCAAAAGGACCAGAGTTCTAGAGGCCAGGCATGATAGGTGGCCGACGGCCGACTCCTCGTCCGACAACCCCGAAGTAGCGAGGTTGGTTAAAACAAAAATCGTTCAGGGCAAGAGGTACTTCCTCGTGGAGTGGGTCGGTCGTGGACCGAAGCATAGGACCTGGGAAATGGAGGATCATGTCCACGCTCCGGGTTTGGTAGCAGCCTTTGAGCACAGGCGGCGGGGGGGCCCTAGACGGGGGGGTAATGTTACATCTCGTGGCTCTCCTCTTGCAAGGAATGAGGTGGTCCCCCATTCCTTGTCTGCCGCGAGCCTTCCTGCTCAGCAGCGCCAAAGGCCTGGGAGACTGCAGGAGTTTCCTCCTCCTAGATGCAGCAGAAGGATGACACCTAGTGGTTTACTCCTTGTAAGGAATGGAGTGGTCTCCCATCCCTTGCCTGCCACGTGTCCTCCTGCTCAGCATCGCAGAGGGTCGGAGTGGTTGCACAGTGTGCAAAGGATAGATGCTCAGGGAAGCAGCAAGACTTACCTTAGCTCTGCACATTGTGAAACCGAAGATCCCGCCTTTATGACCCAGAGGCAGGAGGTTGAGCATGTGCCCCACGTGACGTCTTCTGATTCGCTCACTGGTATCACACGGCCAGATAACGAGGCTGGTGATGTGCTGAATCCTGACTGGCCGGGCCAGGACGTCACAGATCATGATTGGGTCATATCCGTCTCGCGCCCGCCCTTGGCTGGAGCTACATCTCCTTAAAAACCCCCTCCTGCCATCATGGCGGCGCGCGACCGTCCTTCTATGTTTGGATGTCTGGCAGCGTGCTGCCACGCCACTGTACAGACGTTGTATTTTGCAGGTCTCGCCCCTGCCTTGCTGCTCCGGCAGTATTCCGTTTAACAGGCTGTGTTCCTGTCCCAGGTGAGCTCCTTGAATCTCTGTCGGACTCACCTGGTTTCTGAAGCACACGTGCGTGGGCACCTCTGTGCTACCCTCGTGCCATATTCCTGTGACTCCCGCTGGCACATGTGCGTAGGCACCTCTGTGCGTCCCCGTGCAACAGGTACACCGAGTTGTGAGCCCCGTGCCATACAACCCTCACGGGTTAGGGCGGACAGGTGTACGCAGATCGTCTGTGACATTCCAGACGATCGCTAGCAGCAACCCGCTCACTCTTCTCCCACCATAGCAGCGGTCCCTTACACCGCACAGTGGACCTTGACCGGCGGAAGCTGTCCAAATACCATCTTGGCACGCTTCCCCGGGTCCCCCTCGTAACAGATATCGCTAGCAATTTCTAGCGATAGCGACCGTGTAAGAACCCGCCCCCGTCGCGCATGCGATTGTTTGTGATCGCTGCCGTAGCGAACATTATCGCTACGCAGCGTCACACATACTTACCTGGTCGGCAGCGTCGCTGTGACTGCCGAACAATCCCTCCTTCAAAGGGGAGGGACGTTCGGCATCACAGCGACGTCACCGCAACGTCACTAAGCGGCCGGCCAATCAAAGCAGAGGGGCGGAGATGAGCAGGACGTTAAATCCCGCCCACCTCCTTCCTTCCTCATTGGGGCCGGCGGCAGGTAAGGAGACGTTCCTCGCTCATGCGGTGTCACACATAGCGATGTGTGCTGCCGCATGAGCGATGAACCACAACGCTAAACAACCCTTACCGATTTTTGACTTTGGGACGACCTCTCCATGGTGAACGATTTTCACCATTTTTGAGGTCGCCTAAGGTCGCTGGTAAGTATTTCACGCTGCAATATCGTTAATGACGCCGGATGTGCGTCACTAACAACTTGACCCCGGCGACCAAACATTAACGATATCGTAGCGTGTAAAGCCCCCTTTACTGTTCTCTTCAGGGTGATATCAATCACCCCGCAGCCAGTCCCAGTTGTAAACGAAGTAGTGGAGCACTTGACACAGGAGTTGTTTTGGCCATCATAACTAGTGATGAGCGAGTACTAAAAAGCTCGGGTGCTCGAGGCTCGGGCCGAGCATCCCAAGATACTCGTGTACTCGGCCCGAGCACCGAGCCCAATGTTATCCTATGGGAGACCCGAGTATTTTTATGAAATGACCCCCGGCAGCATGTAGAAACCCTAAAAATGTCACAAAAGTCTCAGAAGAGTGCTCAAATGACATGGCAACAGCATGGGGAAGACCCCTTGAAGCATTTATCACTCAAAAGTCACAGCTGTGAACAATTTTGTCCGAGTTTTACGCCATTTTTACGGACTCACCAGAAAACCTTCCAAAATGACACCAAAATGAATTTTCATGGCGGAAATGTTAAGGGCACATACCCAATAGTGAGATAGAGCTGGTGTATGTTACTTTTTGAGATTAATACATGAAAGATTTTACATAAAACATTGTGTGGCACTCCGATGTCCAAAACACACGTTTTGTGCTTTTTACTAGCGATGTCGGTCATTTTTTTTTTTCATTCTTTCTCCCTCAGTCCGTCGGTCAGTCTCTCTGTCTGTCTGTCGGTCTCTCTCTGTCATGTCTGTCCCCCTCTCACAGTTTGTCGGTCATTCTCCCCCCTCTCTCTTACTTACCGCTCCCCGATCACTGCCGCGGCGCTGCACAGCTGTTCACTAAACTCCGGCGGCTTTTCCTCTTTTGAAAAAGCCGGCTGCTCATTAAACAATCTCGTATTCCCTGCTTTCCTGCTTTTCGGCGCCTATGATTGGTTGCAGTGAGACACGCCCCCACGCTGAGTGACAGGTGTCTCACTGCACCCAAACACAGCAGCCGGTGTGTGTGTGTATACTGTGCAGTGAAATAAATAATTAAATAATTTAAAAAAATGGCGTGCGGTCCCCCCAATTTTAATGCCAGCCAGATAAAGCCATACGGCTGAAGGCTGGTATTCTCAGGATGGGGAGCTCCACGTTATGGGGAGCCCCCCAGCCTAACAATATCAGTCAGCAGCCGCCCAGAATTGCCGCATACATTAGATGCGACAGTTGTGGGACTGTACCCGGCTCTTCCCGATTTACCCTAGTGCGTTGGCAAATCGGGGTAATAAGGAGTTAATGGCAGCCCATAGCTGCCACTAAATCCTAGATTAATCATGCCAGGCGTCTCCCCGAGATTCCTTCCATGATTAATCTGTAAATTACAGTTAAAAAACACACACACACACGAAAAATCCTTTATTAGAAATAAAAAACACTGACAAAGTCCCTCATCACCAATTTATTAACCCCGACAAACCCTCCATGTCCGGCGTAATCCACAGACCTCCAGCGTCGCGTCCAGCTGTGCTGCATGAAGGTGACAGGAGCTGCAGAATACACCGCCGCTCCGGTCAGCTTCACACAGCAACTGAGGTGAGTGTAGCGATCAGCTAAGCTGTCACTGAGGTTACCTGGATGCAGCGGTGGCCGCGGGTAACCTCAGTGACAGCTCAGCTGTTCGCGCTACTCACCGCCGCTCCGGTCAGCTCCATGCAGCAACTGAGGTGAGTATAGCGATCAGCTGAGCTGTCACTGAGGTTACCTGGATCCAGCGGTGGATGCAGCGGTGGCCGCGGGTAACCTCAGTGACAGCTCAGCTGATCGCGCTACTCACCGCCGCTCCGGTCAGCTCCATGCAGCAACTGAGGTGCGTATAGCGATCAGCTGCTGTCACTGAGGTTAATCGCGGCACCGCTGGATCCAGCGGTGGCCGTGAGTTACCTGACTGACAGCAGCTGATCGCGCTACTCACCTCAGTTGCTGTGTGAAGCTGACAGAAGCGGCGGTGTATTCTGCAGCTCCTGTCACCTGAATGTAGCAGAGCTGGACGCGACGCTGGAGGACTGTGGAGTACGCTGGACATGGAGGGTTTGTCGGGGTTAATAAATTGGTGATGAGGGACTTTGTTATTGTTTTTTATTTCTAATAAAGGATTTTTTCGGGTGTGTGTTTTTTAACTGTAATTTACAGATTAATCATGGAAGGAATCTCGGGGAGACGCCTGATATGATTAATCTAGGATTTAGTGGCAGCTATGGGCTGCCATTAACTCCTTATTACCCTGATTTGCCAACGCACTAGGGTAAATCGGGAAGAGCCGGGTACAGTCCCAGAACTGTCGCATCTAATGTATGCGGCAATTCTGGGCGGCTGCTGACTGATATTGTTAGGGTGGGGGGCTCCCCATAACGTGGGGCTCCCCATCCTGAGAATACCAGCCTTCAACTATATGGCTTTATCTGGCTGGTATTAAAATTGGGGGGACCGCACGCTGTTTTTTTTAATTAATTATTTATTTATTTTACTGCACAGTATAGACACGCCCACCGGCTGCTGTGATTGGGTGCAGTGAGAAACCTGTCACTCAGCGTGGGGGCGTGTCTCACTGCAACCAATCATAGGCGCCTGTGGGCGTGGAAAGCAGGGAATATGAGATGGCTGTGTGCAGAGCACAGCGCGCCCGCCGGTATAAAGGCTCGGTCACGCTGTGCAGGCCGGCCAATCACTGCAATTCCACAACTAACAGGGCTGTGGCATTGCAGTGGTCTGCCAGCCAATCCCTACATGAGGGCTGGCTCTCAAAAGAGCGCCAACATGCAAAGATGAAGACCACGAGTACAGCACGCGTATCGCGAAATTACTCGGTACCCGCCGAGTAGCCCGAGTACAGTGATACTCGTGCGAGTACCGAGTAGTAACAAGCATACTCGCTCATCACTAATCATAACTTGAACAGTTTATTTTCCTTCTCACCATTATGACAGACATGGCCTCAAGCCTACAGTTCTGCTTCTGTTATTCTCTGGGGTACTCCACTTGGTCTATCCTACACCTCCTACACTTGTACTTTAGGTTATTCCATAATTGATGATGCATATTTAGTATTTTTTGAGAGTACCTGGATTAGCTATGAGGAATTTCCTTTCTATTACATTTCCCCTATATTTTTTCCTTTTTTTAGTTTTAACTTCATGGAATAAATAAATGTAATTGCTATTGTTAGTTTTGGTGCCAATTGCTCTTTGTAGGATTTTATTGCTATTTTCTTGGGAACCATTACAAATTTTCTGGCCAACTTATATTTTGTATATATATAAACTGTTTAGAAACTTTATTTTCATCCTCAAAAAATATTTTCAGATTCTATGTTAGGATATTGCTATTTACATACTTCTATGTATGTGTATATATATATATATATATATATATATATATATATATATATATATACACACACATACATACAAGTATGTAAATAGCAATATCCTAACATAGAAGCTGAAAATATTTTTTGAGGATGAAAATAAAGTTTCTAAGCAGTTTTTTTTAAACGTGGTGTTCAAAAGACCCTCAATAAGTAACTTTTGTATATGTAGCGAGCTGAGTTATGACACTGTATCTATTTAGTAACTTTGGTTTTGCTCCTGTATCTATGTAGTAAGATTGGTTATATTCCCATATGTACGGTATATACTAAGTTTAGTTATAATACTGTGTCTAAGCAGCAAGCTTGGTTCTGGTGTCTTATCTATACAGTAAGCTTGACGGACAAAATAAGAAAACCACCTTGGAGTTTAGGACCTTTCATTATACAATAGATAGCCTTTATTTGCACAAACTTTAATATCCCTTCAAATTTATGTGACTAATCAGAGCCCCGAACCCATATTTAATTGCATGATTTGACTATACAAATGTGATAATTCTACTGTATTTTTCGGAGTATAAGACGCACCTGACGATAAGACGCACCCTGGTTTTAGAGGAGGAAAATAGGAAAATAAAATTTTAACCAAAAAATATGGTCATGACACACTGTTATGGGTTGAGGATCTGCTGCTGACACTGTTATGGGGGTAATGTCCCCAAATACTCTACTAAGGTACCCCATTCTGGTAAGGATCCTCATGCCTTGTATATGATCCTGCTCATATACCCCCATCCTGCTCATAATATACCCCCCATCCATCCTGCTCATAATATACCCCCATCCATCCTGCTCATAATATACCCCCCATCCATCCTGCTCATAATATACCCCCCATCCATCCTGCTCATAATATACCCCCCATCCATCCTGCTCATAATATAACCCCCATCCATCCTGCTCATGATATACCCCCCATCCATCCTGCTCATGATATACCCCCCATCCATCCTGCTCATGATATACCCCCCATCCATCCTGCTCATGATATACCCCCCATCCATCCTGCTCATGATATACCCCCCATTCCATCCTGCTCATGATATACCCCCATCCATCCTGCTCATGATATACCCCCATCCATCCTGCTCATGAAATACCCCCATCCATCCTGCTCATGATATACCCTCATCCATCCTGCTCATGAAAAACTCCCATCCATCCTGCTCATGAAATACCCCCATCCTGGTAAATGGCGTGTATCCTGTGGCACAGAAAAAAAAAATAAACGTTTATACTCACCTTTCCTCACTCCCTGAAGCACCGATCTCTGTCTCAGCTGCAGCGCCGCTGTGTGGAGCCGTCACCATGTGTGAAGCCGTCACCGTTGTCTGCAGCATCGTGAATCGATGTCTTCCTGTCGTGCCGGTCAGCTGAGCTGGTGGACACTAGCGGCGCGCACAGAGATGACGTCATCGCTGTGCGCGCCGCTAGTGTCCAGATCAGCTGACCGGCACAGACTGGAAGACATCGCGCGATGCTGCAGGGGGACGGCTCCACACGCGGTGACTGGTGAGTGTACTGATTCACTGCTCCCCGTGCTGATAATGATGCACGGGAGGCAGTGAATACAGCCGCACATGATCACTCCAGGCTGTAGTTGCCAGGGGTGATCACGTCCGGCTGTTAATTATGCGCGCACCCAGCCGCCCATCACCCCGCCCACCTGTCAGTGCCGGTTTCGCTGAGAGATGATGGGCGGGAGGATGGGCGTGCATATGTAATGAGCGGGCCCACGTGGTCACGGCAGGCGCTGCTGCAGCCTGCTCGTGCCCCCGATGGCCCGCTCCACCGCAGCACCCACATTCCCGGCCGCAGCCCTATAGTCAGACCATAAGACGCACCCCCCACTTTCCCCCAACATTTGGGGGGAAAAAAGTGCGTCTTATGGTCTGAAAAATATGGTATATATTTTATTGCAATTTTATATTTTAAGACCTTTTTACAAGAAAACAAAAGGCAGCTCATGGATAAGATGTACATCTTTCCAGAAACGCTGCAGTTTGCAATTGAAAATAGCCAATCCAGGTTAGTTAATTTAACATTTTCACAGTTATACTGCCATTATACTGTAGCTCATGGGATAGTCTTTCATAATGTCCTTACTCCAGTTCTTTGTTAGAATTTCTGACACATTCTCAAAAGAGATTAAGTATTTGCATGGGCTTGCTTGGCCTGGGCCCTTTGGTATTTGCGGTCTAATAATCTGCAGTCTTATTATTCAGATATCTGCCAAGCAGAGAACCCAGAATAATCTGAATGCGTTGCCTAGCAACCAGCCCAGGTGTACAGACAGTTGTCCGCCAGGATTTCTGACGTGCGCGTGTAGAAATTGGCATCTGATAAAGACCATTTGGTTTGATTATTCTCTATCTTCTGCTGTTTTTCTTTGTAATAAAGAAACTCATTTTGACCTACAGCTTTACTGGCTAGGTTTAGCATATTACTTACAAGACTTTGCTAAACATTAAATACTAGAGTATATTACACAGTTTCCATATTGCTCATGTAAATATTTTACTCCATATCACTTTTTATTAGAGTTGTGAAGACTCGAATAGCCGGAACCAGTACATCGGCCACATCGGTAATCTGTGGTCACTGGACACGGACCCTGAAAACCGCCTCTTAGTTGTTGGTATTCCCGGCTCTTTCTTTGATTAGTAAGCCTGGGGCGCCATATCATGTGCATAACGCCACAAAGATGACGTTGCACCAGGACAGTTAATCAAAATGGAGCTAGAGATGTGTTCATGTAAGAGGCCAGTCTCAGGGCTGAATGTGGTTGATGGACTGGGTTCTGCAAATCGATTTGTACCATCTCTGCTTTGTATGATTTTCTTTATAAACTGTGATGTCACAAGTCAGAGTAGTCAGAGAGCAAATAATGAAAAATATCAACTTTTAATGATATTAATGGTGACTAAAGGGGTTGTCTGCTACTGGGACAACTCCTTCTGACTCTACTTGTTCCCAGCAGTTAAAATAAAAGATCCTGTACTTGCCTCCCATTCTGGTATAGTTCCAGCGCTGTCGGTAATCGTGGTTCGGGACTCACATCATTGTGGCGTCACGGGAGTCTCACGTCCAATCACTGCCGATTTCTCTCACCATGCCTTTGGACCAAATGAGCAATCAACAGAAAGTGAGTGGCACTCCCTGTTGATTAACTCATTTGGTCTGAAGGCAGTGATTGGAATGGGACTCATGTGACATTGTGACCGCAATTAATGACAGTGCTGGAATGGCACCAGAGTGGGAGGTGAGTACAGGATATTTTATTTTAACTGGAGGAAACAAGCAGAATCATAAGAAATTGTCCTATCAGTGGACAACCCCTTTAAAAGGAAGTTAAGTTTGTTTTCTCTTTCTTTGATGAGTCCTGACTCCATATTTGATTTCTATAGGATGGGATTAAGGTTTCAACAGAACAACAGTTAAGTGGGCTTTACACGCTACGATTTTGCTACAGCGATCTCGTTGGGGTCACGGATTTTGTGACGCACATCCGGCCGCTGTAGCGATCTCAAAGTATGTGACCCCAAGGAGCGATTTAGGATCATTGCAAAAACATTCAAAATCGCTCCTCGTTGACATGGGGGTCCGCTCCCAATTATCGATACTATCGCTTTCCCGTTGATGTTCCTCATTCCTGCAGCAGTGCACATCGCTGTGTGTGACCCCCGTAGGAACGAGGAACATCTCCTACCTGCCGCCGGCCATAATGCGGAAGGAAGGAGGTGGGCGGGATGTTCATCCCGCTCATCTCCGCCCCTCCGCTTTCATTGGGCGGCTGCTCAGTGACGTTGCTGTGACGCCAAACGGACCGCCCCCTTAAAAAGGAGGCGGTGCGCCGGTCACAGCGACGTCGCTATGCAGGTAAGTATGTGTGACGCGGGAGCGCGATTTTGTGCGCGACGGGCAGCGATATGCCCGTTTCGCACAAACAATGGGGGCGGGTCGCATGCTAGCGATATCGGAACAAATATCGCAGCGTGTAAAGCCACCCTTAAAGAGAATCTGTATGAAAAACATCATTGATATCTTTATTTCTGAAAGAAAATAGACATTCCATCATGTAATTCTTATCTCTGAACTCACTTCCACTTCAAGCAGTAAGCCAGCCAACAATCCATGCTGGAAGGCCAACCCTCCAGAAATTCCTGGACAGTCTGTAAAAATAGGACACTTTTTTGCCCTGTCCATAGAAAAAATTAAAGGTTACGGTGATTTTTTTTGAAGTTGAAGAAACTCAGATTATTTTGATTGTAATTCTCATCATTTTACATTTTAGATCAAATGCCAATAATATCTTTATATCAGAATTTTTGACTACCAACATAAACTTATGTGATTCAGATGTTGTCAAGTATGTGTGGCAACAACCAGGTGAGGGGTACAAAGACAAATAAATATATCCATCCTACAGTCAAGCATGGTGGAGGAGTGTCATGGTTTGAAGCTGCGTGAGTGCTGTTGGCTGTCAGGAGATACAATTCATTAAACTAACTATCAATGCCAACATATATTGTGACATACTAAAACAGAGCATGAGTTCCTCCCTTTGTACTCCATTATGATAATGACCCAAAATACATTTCCAACATGACGACTGCCTTGCTAAAGAAAGTGAGTGTAAAGGTGCTGGACTCTCCAAGTATGTTTTCAGACCTAAACCCTATTTATCATCTGTGGGGCTTTCTCCAATGGAAGGTGGAGGAGCGCAAGGTCTCTAACATCCACCAGCTCTGTAATGTTGTCATGGAGGATAGAAGAGGATCCAGTGGCTCCTGGGAAGCTCTAGTGTGAACTGGATACCCAAGAGAGTTAAGGCAGCACTTGAAAACAATAGTGGCTACACAAAATAGTCACACTTAGGGCACAATTTGACCATTTTCACTTAGGAGTGTACTCCCTTTTCTTGCCATTGGTTTTGACATTAATGGCTGTGTGTTAAGTTATTTTAAGGGCACCAAATTTAGACTGTTAGACAGCTGTACACTGACTACTTTACAATGTATCAAAGTGTCACATATTCAGTTGTGTCTCATGAAAAGATATAATACAATATTTACAAACTGTGAGCGCTGTACTCACTTTTGTATTATAATCTAATATATAAAGCTGAGTGTATGTGTGTGTATGTGTGTGTGTGTGTGTATGTCCGTTAAAGGAATCTGCACTGTCGCATTTACAATCACAAAATTTTGCACAGACACCTCATGTGACTCAGGGAACATCATAGACTATGTTTTGATGGGAAAATTTAACCCCACGCTTTACAGTTACTCTCCAAAAAACCTGCCTCCATTAAAGTGAATGGAGTTGCGAGCTACAGGTTATTAATAGCAGATGGTTGCGATAGGAACAAAATAAATCGTTAATATAAGAAGCTTATGTGTGAGATAATAAGATGTTGGTGGGGAGACGGATAGAGAGAGACAGAATGAGACAGATAGACATAGGCACAGAGAGAGTAAGAGGCAGACAGGGAAAGACACAGACACAGACAGAGACAGAGATAGAGAAACAGAGACGGGCATGAAAAGAGAGAGAGAGACAGGGAAAGAGAGAGAGAAACAGTCAGAGACAGACAGAGGCAGACAGACACAGACAAAAGACACAGGCAGACAGGGAAAGAGACAGGCAGACAGGGAAAGAGACAGACGGGGGAATAGAGACAGATGGGGAAAGACAGATAGAGACAAAGAGAGAAACGGGGAAACAGACAGAGACAGACGAGGAAAGAGACAGAGACAGGGAAAGAGACAGAAACAGGGAAAGAGGCAAAGACAGATGGGGAAAGAGACAGAGACAGGTGGGAAAAAGACAGACGGGAAGAGAGACAGACGGGAAGAGAGACAGATGATGAAAGAGACAGACGGGGAAAGAGACAGACGGGGAAAGAAACAGACGGGGAAAGAAACAGACGGGGAAAGAGACAGATGGGGAAAGAGACAGACGGGGAAAGAGACAGACGGGGAAAGAGACAGATGGGGAAAGAGACAGACGGCGAAAGAGACAGATGGGGAAAGAGACAGACCTGGAATGAGACAGATCTGGAATGAAATAGATGGGGAAAGAGACAGACCTGGAATAAAACAGATGGGGAAAGAGATAGACAGGGAAAGAGACAGGCAGACAGACACAGTCAGACAGAGATAGAGACAGACAGACAGACACAGAAACCGAGAGAGGCAGACAGAGAGACTGATACAGAGACAGACAGAGAGATAGACAGACAGAAATAGAGAGAGATAGACACAGAGAGATAGACACAGACAGACATGGATAGAAACAGAGACACACATGGATAGAGACAGACACACAGACAGAGACAAACAAGGAAAGAGACAAACACACAGAAACAGATAGAGAAAGAGACAGACAGCGAGACAGACACACAGAGACAGACACAGATAGACACAGACAGAGAGACAGACAGAGAGACAGACAGACAGAGACAGACAGAGACAGACAGAGACAGACAGAGACAGACAGAGATAGACAGAGATTAGGAGAGAGACAACTACTATCTGAGAATCTGGAGCATTATATTTGTTGGTTCCATTAAACTCTCAAAATGGCCAAAAAAAGGAGAACTTTCATGTGAAACTCGACAGTCTATTTTTGTCCTTAGAAATGAAGGATATTCTATGAGAGAAATTGCCAAGAAACTGAAGGTTTCCTACAATGGTGTGTACTACTCCCTTCAGAGGACAGCACAAACAGGCTCTAACCAGAGTAGAAAGAGAAGTGGGAGGCCCTGCTGCACAATTGAGCAACAAGATAAGTACATTAGAGTCTCTAGTTTGAGAAATCGACGCCTCACAGGTCCTCAACTGGCAGCTTCATTAAATAGTACCCGCAAAACGCCAGTGTTAACGTCTACAGTGGAGAGGCGACTCCGGAATGCTGGCCTTCAGTGCAGAGTCACAAAGAAAAAGCCATATCTGAGACTGACTAATAAAAAGAAAAGATTAATATGGGCAAAAGAACACAGACATTGGACAGAGGAAGATTGGAAAAAGTGTTATGGACAGACGAATCAAAGTTTGAGGTGTTTGGATCACACAGAAGAACATTTGTGAGACGCAGAACACCTGGAAAGATCCTGGAAGAGTGCCTGACGTCATGTGTCAAGCATAGTGGAGGTAATGTGATGGTCTGGGATTGCTTTGGCTCTGGTAAAGTGGGAGATTTGTACAAAGTAAAAAGATTTTGAATAAGGAAGGCTACCACTCCATTTTGCAACGCCAGACCCTGTGGACAGCGCTTGATTAAAGCCAATTTCATCCTACAAGAGGACAATGACCCAAAGCACACCTCCAAATTATGCATGAACTATTTAGGGAAGAATCAGGCAGCTGGTATTCTACCTGTAATGGAGTGGCCAGCCCAGTCACCAGATCTCAACCCTATTGAGCTGTTGTGGGAGCAGTTTGACCGTATGGTATGCCAAAAGTGCCCATCAAGCCAATCCAACTTGTGGGAGGGGCTTCTGGAAGCATGGGGGGAAATATCTCCAGATTACCTCAACAAATTAACAGCTAGAATGCCAAAGGTCTGCAAAGCTGTCATTGCTGCAAAGGGAGCATTCTTTGACGAAAGCAAAGAGTGAAGGAGAAAATTGTTATTTCAAGTAAAAATCATTATTTCTAACCTAGTCAATCTCTGGACTATTCATTATGCTATTATTCTATATTATCTCAATAAATTAGAATATCATCAAAAATTAATTTATTTCAGTAATTCAATACAGAATGCATGTATTATATAGAGTCGTTACAAATAGAGTGATCTATTTCAAGTGTTTATTCCTGTTAATGTTAATGATTATGGCTTACAGCCAATGAATACCCAAAAGTCATTATCTCAGAAAATTAGAATAATTACCACAAAACACCTGCAAAACCTTCCTAAGCATTTAAAATAATCCCTTAGTCTGGTTCAGTATGCTACACAATCATGGGGAAGACTGCTGATTTGACAGATGTGTAGAAGGCAGTCATTAACACACTCCACAAGGAGGGTATGCCAGAAAAGGTCATTGCTAAAGAAGCTGGCTGTTCACAGAGTGCTGTATCCAAGCATATTAATGAAAGTTGAGTGGAAGGAAAAAAGTGTGGTAGAAAAAAATGCACAAGCGACTGGGATAACTGCAGCCTTGATAGGATTGTTAAGAAAAGGCTATTCAAAAATTTGGGGAAGATTCACAAGGAGTGAACTGCTGATGGAGTCAGTGCTTCAAGAGACACCACACACAGATGTATTAGGGACATGGGCTACAACTGTAGCATTCCAATAGACAACGCTAGAAGCGTCTTACCTGGGCCAAAGATAAAAACAACTGGACTGTTGCTCAGTGGTCGAAGCTGTTGTTTTCAGATACAGTGGAACTTTGGTTAACGAGAACAATCCATTCTGGGAGTGTGCTTGTTAACCAAGTTACTCGTTCAGCAAAGCAAGATTTCCCATAGGAAATCATTGCAATGCAGACAATTCGTTCCACAACTTGTTAAATGTCCCATCCTGGTGCCCTATTGTGCCATTCCACACACGTACAAACATGTACAAACACATACAAACACGCACAAACACGCACAAACACACACACGCACAAACACAGATTATGCTCACCTTACCTTCCGTTCCCTTGCCGGTCTCCTGGAACTTGCAGTTCACTCGTACAAGACGTGTATTGGGTAACCAAGGCGACCGATGGAGGACCTTCCCCTGTCAGCGGCTTTTCAAAGGCAGTGCTCTGGCCAATCATAGGCAAGCGGCTCCTGCCTTTGACGTCAGCGCGCTGGGAGCTAAAGGTCCGGCATCGGTCGCCTTGGTTACCCGAAACATGCAAGTTCCAGGAAACCGGCGATGGAACGGAAGGTAAGGTGAGCATCATATGTGTGCGTGAGTGTGTCATGTGGACTGCAAGAGCGGGTTAGAGCGTGGTGGATGTACGGAACCGGAAGTGTGTGTGGTGAGTATTTTGCTCGTACAGCAAGGCTTTCTCGCAAACCGAGTTACAAATTTACAGAAAGCCTTGCTCGTTAGCCGAAATACTCGCTAACTGAGTTACTCGTTAAGCAAGGTTCCACTGTAAAAGTAAATTTTGCATTTCATTTGGAAATCAAGGTCCCAGAGTCTGGAGGAAAAGTGGAAAGGCTCAAAATCCAAGCTGCTTGAGGTCTAGTGAGAAGTTCCACAGTAAATGATAGTTTGGGGAGCCATGTCAGCTGCTGGTATAGGTTAACTGTGTTTTATCAAGACCAAAGTCAGCGCAGCCATCTACCAGGAGATTTTAGAGCTCTTCATGCTTCCCTCTGCCAACAAGCTTTTTGGAGATGGAAATTTTCTTTTCCAGCAGGACTTGGCACCTGTCCACACTGGTAAAAGTACCAATACCTGGTTTAATAAAAACAATATCACTGTGCTTGATTAGCCAGCATCTATGGGGTATTATCAAGAGGAAGATAAGAGACACCAGACCCAACAATGCAGACAAGCTGAAGGCTGCTATCAAAGCAACCTGGACTTCCATAACACTTCAGCAGTGCCACAGGCTGATCACCTCCATGCCACACCGCATTGATGCAGTTATTCATGCAAAAGGAGCCCTGGCCAAGTATTGAGTGCATTTACTGTACTTTTCAGTAGACCAACATTTCTGAGTTTAAAATCATTTTTTCAGTTGGTCTTATATAATATTCTAATTTTCTGAGATAATGACTTTTGGGTCTTCATTGGCTGTAAGCCATAATCATCAACACTAACAGCAATAAACACTTGAAATAGATCACTCTGTGTGTAATGACTCTATATAATATATGCGTATCTCTTTTAAATTGAATTACTGAAATAAATTAACTTTTTGCTGATATTCTAATTTATTGAGATGCACTTGTATATAAGCTATTGTAAAACTGAAGGGTAGACATATAAAGAGAAATCCCAATCACTTAATACCCATGACTTGTGCCTCGAGCGTTAAGCTCTCTTGGCTGTGATTGATCCTTGTCACTCATCAGGGAATGAGCTCAAGCTGTCATTGTTGAGATATTGTCTGTGGCAGTCTGTCTTGAGGCTTGTTTTTTTTTGATGTGGTGTTGATACAGAAGGAGGAATTGTGGGCGTTATTTTCTTCCCATGTGGGTTAATCGCACATTACATGATCTTTTTTAAGACCTGTAGGTAGGTTTATGTGGAACAAGGTTAATTAAATTAAAAACTTCTAAGTCCAAAATGAATTAGTTGAAACATGTTAAACATTTTTCTATTTTGCACAGTAACATATGAAATTAGAAGTTATATGTCATAGAAAAAAATAAATATGTACTTTTGTATCCTAGGTCCAAAAATGAGTGGCGTTGAATGTGTTGAAGGAATGGCTGCCGGACTATATGAAGAACTCTTTGCAGTTATTGTCTCACTCATTAACAGGTACATGGGGGCATTTATTTAGAGTTTGTATTTTTCCTATGGTACAACAGTCCTTTTTCTGATCTTCCAAGTTCCTCATTAAAGGGGTTGTCTAGTCTAAAATGACAAGTCTGTAGTTGCTCTAATTGTCTCTTTATGTGACTGGAGACTTCTGAAATCTCACTGCACACTGTCAGGATTCTCCAGTGTCAACACAGGGAATGTTACATGACAGCAAGTATGCGATATACATACTTCCAGGCAGAAGTCGACTGTTTCCAGCGTTCTCAATGAAAGTGTATTGCATGAGACCGGAAACAGTCTTGTTGGGTTCTGGCTGGGAATATGCAAATTGCATACTTGTTGTCACGTGACCCCCGGCCCTGACACCAGAGAATCCTCACTGCGTACAGTGCACACGAAGTGAGAATTCACAAGTCTGCAGTCACATACAATGACATTTAGAGCGACTGCAGTCTTGTCATTTTAGACCAGACAACCCCTTTAATATAAGAATAATTTAAAATAACTACACATTTTTCTTTACAGGTCTCTTACTTTCCTTGCAGCATTTTATTCACAAGAATCATCTGTAAATTTGAAAAGCCTCCCACCCATCCAAAGTAGTATTTAGCCTCTCTATGGACTGAGCCTATGAGCCTAATGCTCTTGAACAAACCTTACTTTCCAATCTAACGCAACTCTCTTAAGGCTCATCCTAAGAAAAAGTAGTAAAATATTGGACTTCAGGGAAATGTGATTAGTATGAGCCAGTTTTTTTTTTTCGTTTGAATCTGTTCATTTAGCTTTACAGTAAATGTCAAATCCATAACTCTGAATCTGTAAATTATATTTTAATTCTCAGTTCAGGAATATTTTACAAATTCTTGGAACGTATTGCACAATGAATGCTGATCAGTTTAACATAACGTCTTGGATATTGTTTTGCCTTGCTTGATTTAATTAAAATATCTGTAGCCTTGTGAATGTGCCCAATGAACAGTTAGTAATATACATTGTCTAGCTTCTTAGCTAAAATTTAATTTCTTGGCATTCTATAAGTTACGAGATGTGGTCGTGACTAATGGTTTAGTCTTGCATGTGTGATACATGGAAACATTTTGTTTGGTTCATAAGTGCTTTATAAAGGATTCTTGTGTTGCTTTAAACTTATCTCCTGTTTATAGGCTAGGGGATATCGTCCTGATCACAGGGGTTCCTACCGCTGAAAAGCCCTGTTTGATTGGGATAATGGTAAATCATGCACACCTCCACTTTATTCATTCTCAAGCACAATGTTCTCAAGATCCTACTACTGTGACCCCCTGTGGTCAGAAAGTTATCACCTATCTTGCTCCAAACCCTTTAAGTCATGAAAAGATGTGACTGATGCTATGACCTGACTAAAGGCCACTTCACACATAACGAGATCGCTAACAACATCGTTGCTACGTCACAATTTCTGTGACGAAACAACGACTTCACCAGCGATCTCGTTATGTTTGACACGTACCAACGATCCGCCCCTGATGTGAGATCGTTAGTCGTTGCTGAATGTTCTGGGCCATTTTTGGCTCGTTGAAGTCCTGCTGGGCATGATGGATCTGTATGTTTGACACCTACCAACGATCTCGTTAACGACCTAGATGAGAACTTAAAGTGTGACACGTAGGCGTGTAGTTGCGTCACCTTTTCCGCGCCTCCTCTGCACCGATTGGTTGGCGCTGAGAACGGTACTGCATTCTGATTGGGTATCGCTTTATGCTTTGTTCCTTTTTGAGCCTTGCTGTGAGGATAGAACAAAGGAGGGATGAATCTGGGTGCAGATGCAGCTTCAATCCGAAAAGCAAGCAAGCAACCGGGAACAAAGTACGAATGAATCCAGGTGGAGTCACAGGTTCTATCCTCAAAGCAAGGCTCAAAAAGGGACAAAGGATGAAGCGATACAAATTTGCCTTCTAGGCCGGCCGCCTAATCAGAACGCAGTATTGGCCACCAATTGGAGCAAAGGAGTGTGGAAAAGGCGACGCATATGCACGCCTACGTGGCTTACAGCGTCGTTACATATCTGCTGTGTGACAGGGTCCCAACAACCAACGAGATCGTTATACAGGTCGCTGCATCGTTACTAAAGTCGTTGGGAAAATGACTGTGTGACATCTCACTGACGATCTCACCAACGACTTAACAATGATACGGAAACTGTGACGTAGTAATGATCTCGTTAACGATCTCGTTATGTGTGACTGGACCTTTATCCTTGACTTGTCCTTCTGATAAAAACTTAATCTAGATTTTTTTGTAAGGTCTTTGTCCTCAAGTCTGCTGACATTGGCTTCCATCATGGTGGTTGATATTCCTGGATTTCACAACCCACGTCATCAGAAAAAGGAGAGGGCTGCCACATTTGAGGAATTGTGCAATAATTATATACAAGAACGCTTACAGTGTTTATCCTATAAGAGAACCTTTAGCACTCCGCTGGATAGGTTCATTGCGGTAAGACTAACTTTGTACTTTAATATTACAGTGCGTGGATATACTGCATGTTTCTATATAAAATGTACTGATAACATTTATATATTCTCACTCTAACAGGAAGGAAAGGGTTAAATCTACCCTGTCAATGGAGGATATCAGGATGGATAAATAGAGTAGTTTATTAAGTCTACGCGTTTCAAAGCATGAGTGAGGGCTCTTCTTCAGGACATAAAACTAGTTGTGTATTTTTATGTCCTGAAGAAGAAGATTTACGTTTTGCAACTCGTAGATAAATTACATTATTTATCCGTCATGATTTCCCACATTAGTAGCGTGGATTTAACCATTTCTTTCCTGTTAGACTGATCTCTACACTATGGGCCCGCAGCAGCCAATTAATTAATTGTTCCGTGGTTTTGGATATACAACCCCCATACGGGTGAGCATACTAATATATTGTACTCTGTTACCACCCTGGTAAGACCCTATTGCATTTGTCCAGTCATATTCTCATATTTACATATTCTGACAGTCTACCACTCATGTGGAGCACAAACCTACAGAATATTCTGTGTTAATTTCAGGAATCCTCTGAGATATGTCATAATTTACTGATTAGTGTGGGTCCGACTAACTGAAGGAGTATCACTAGTTAAGGAGCTGCTTCATTTACCTGTTGTGTAAGGAACTATAGAATATTCTCATTGAATAGAGTTGTGTTCAATTAATAGTAGAACTGAAAGAAGATGATTTTCTGTAAAGTGATCAGCAGTGGTCGCAGGGGTCAGACCCTCATCAATCAGGAAGTGAAATATTCTAGAGTTATGCCACCCAACAGTTTTCGATAAGGAATTATAAGAATACCCTTTTTTTGTGAATAATGCATTAAATTGCGGTACTCTTCTTGAGTTTATCGGAAATTTCACATTTCTAGCTTTAAGAGAAATATTATATTTTATGTTACTGTTTATCTTGGGTTATCATTCAATTAATCAAAATATTTTTTAACCTATCAAGCTACAGGGAAATTTAACTCCTTGACAACCTATAACGTACATTTTTGTCATAGGTGACTAAGGAATTTATGAAGCTGACTCAGGAGATAAGCCTTGTTGAGCTTCATTTGTTCAAATTCTGGCTACATTACATAGCCGACATTTACCTGAACTGCAGTGAATACAGCTTGCTCTAATGGCATCATTTAATGACACCATTGTTAGTGCATGCATGTATGAGCTCCTACTGGTCTGCTGAAATGCAATCATGTGGACCTAGTAAGCTACCGTGTCAGCAGGTGATCTGTTATGGTATTTTGGCATATATTATAAATGATAATGAGTGAGCACTACCATGCTTGGGTGCTTGATACTCGAAATAAGCAGTTGGATGCTTGGAAGGGTATGACTTGAGTACCCAAGTATAATGGAAGTCAATGGGGATCTCGAGCATTTTCGGGATGATTTCCCAAAAAAATGTTCAAGTTCCCCATTGACGTTCATTATACTTGGGTACTCGACTTGTGCCCATTTGAGCATCCAATTGCTCGTTATGAGTACCAAGCACCTGAGCATGGTAGTGCTCACTCATTACTAATTTTTAAGAGATAATTAAATTTCAGGCTCAAGTCTGTTATCGCAGTGTTCCTTGACGTCAGTCCCTCAGGTCCACCAACAGATCATTTTTAAGATTTTCTTTAGTATTGCACAAGTCATGAAATTACCACCTGTGCAATATTAAAGATATCCTGAAAACATGATCTGTTGGAAGGCCTTGATGACTGGAGTTGAGATAAACAGCCTTAGTAGGACGAAAATACTGTGAAAAAAATGTTTTAAGAGACAATAAAAAAAATTCTAAAAGTTGAAATCACAGCACTGCTTCCTCTTCTAAAATAATAATTATTAAATACTAAAAAAATATATATAATTGGTATCATATATTATATTGTATATTGTATCATCATGACTGAAAGTGACAGATTTGTCAACATAATTGTTATAATTGTCAACATCCCCCAAAGAATATTATAAAAACCCAGCAAAATGTTATATATAGCAAAAAATAGTACCAATAAAAACATAAGCACAGCACGCAAAAAAAAGCACTCACGCCATAGGTCTTAGAAAATGGTGACAAAAACATTTTTTTTTTACTTTTCCACATTTTTTAGCCCCTTTATACATACTCATTAAAAGGTTGTTACTTTAGCCATACTGACTTTGAGAATCATGTTGTCTGATCACTTATTCTGTAGAATAAACATAACCCCTCCCCCCCAAAAATGGCAAACATTTTTTAACAATTACAGAAACAACATCATAAAAACATTTGATCGTAATGACATTTTTGAAGGTTCTGATCTTATTTAGTTGCTATACATTAATTTAGGTACCTAGTGTATATAATTTACTGTATATTCCTGTGTGTTTAGCCAACTTATATTGAATTTTAAGGCATTTTGTAAAAAACAGAATTTTACTAAAGTATCCAAAATATACTAAGGTGACTTTATACCTAATGGACAGAAGCTGGAAATAACACAGCTTTAATTTTATTTTTAGTATAGTTATGCTTTAGGTATATAATGAATCGTTGAATGTGTTGGCATTTCTTCGCAGGAAAAGATTGAAGTTCCTTTTGAAATGCCTTTGGAATCCCCATTCAACACTGTATCAGTCATAGACCAGACATCTTCACAGGCAAGAAACGCTTTAATAACTTTATTAATATTATTTGTAAAATGACTTTCAGAATTAAGTTGGAATCATGACATGAGTCACACACAAAATACAAAGTAGGCTTGTTTAGGAATATTTCCAAGAGACAAGAAGAAAGCTGAGGGTAAAAATAACAATGTCTAATACATTTTACATTTGATATTTTCTTTGCCAGCATGAAATGCAAATAGGGAACATAAGGATGTATTTTCCTTCATACAATATAGGAAAAGTATTTCTTGCTTCAAGATTTCTTTAGTGTTTCTCTTTTCATTGACTCTTCTGTATACATTCTTGTTAGTTTATCCATTAATATACTTTTATTAGGCCAAAGACATGAGTATACTTTCAACATTTCAACAATGGTCAACCTGATTGTCTCATGATATCTTCTGCTGAGAAGGCAGTGGTTATGCAGGATGTGTCACATCCAAGTCTGAACATGCTCCTACTATTTCTGCCTTTGACACTAGGTGGCGTCATTCTAATACTGTGGATGCCGCTAGGTGACGACAGCATGGTTTCAGTTAAAACACCACTCCAGCATTTTGTTTCCTTCAACATTGGAATGGTGTTTTAAATCTAATTCCCTGCCTCCTGTTATATATTCACCTTCTGGTGGCTTCACCATTTACTAACACCGCTCTGATCCCGCAGCACCATATTGTGGCAGTAACTTTTGACTGAAGTTATATCACAAGCTCTCAAAGCATTTCTATAAGGCTGGAGTCACACTTGCTAGGGACTCATGTGTAATACAAGTGAGTCTCGCATCGCATCACCCGACACGGCCTGCTGCTCTCAGGACAGGAGCGTCTCAGCTGCATAGAAATACATGCAGCCGACCTGCTCCTGTCAGGAGAGTGTGGGCCAAGCAGGGGGATGTGATACATGACTTGCGCATATTACACGTGAGTCACTTGCAACCTAAGAGCCAGAAGAGTTGCAATGAAAAAATGCTGGAGTGGTGCTTTAAACTTGAGAATAGTGAGGACTTGTTCTATCTTCTCCAGTCCTGGTGCTTTGCTGCACAGAGCTAGTTTTCAGATATCGTTAGCTTGCTGCTATGAACCATGGGTGAGGCTATTCCCAATCTAAGCCCATAGCAGTCTATGTGTAGCTGCCGGTTATAAGTTAGACTTATCCTGGTTTATACTCTAGTTGTTAGTTTGCTCCGTTTCAGCCTTTTTAATTCCTACTGCTGATCTCAACATTCTTTTAACCACATCGAGATGCAGAACGCCAGGGAGTTCAAAACCTATTGAGGTTTATTCACCTAGTGTTACAGCAATGTTTCAGTCATTCATGCAGTCATTATAATAAGTTATAAGCAATTACCGTATTTTTCGCTTTATAAGACGCACTTTTGTTCCCCCAAATTTTGGGGGAAAGTAGGGGGTGCGTCTTATAAACCGAATATACGGGGGGGTGTACAGATATATATATATATATACTGCAGTTTCCGCTCTGGAGCGGTGCTGGGGCAAGTGACAGCTGCGAGCGGCAGCGTTAGATCTCCTGCTCCCGCTCATATAATATGCACAGCCGCTGTCCAGCAGCGTGGTGCTGAAATTGCATGACGCTGAGGGGCTGGGGCAGCGGGGCATATTATATCTGCCTGTGCCCTCCTTTGATCGCACATGATCCCCCCTGTGTTAGATATGGCCCCCGTGCTGCTGCCCATAGTAAAATAAAAAAAGCTTTACTCACCTCCAGCACTGATCTTCGGTCTCCTGCTGCTGCTGTCTGAAAAGGCAGCAGAGATGATATCACTCTGCCGTGCCGATCACATGACCGGCAGCAAGAACCAGGAAGTAAGAAAACCGGAGCTCAACTGCGAGGTGGAAGACACGGAGGGACAGCGCTGAGAAGGTAAGGAAAGAGTGTTTTATTTTATTATGGGCAGCAGCATGGGGGGCATATCTAACACAGGGGAGATGTGCCATCTATAGTGGTCATGGGCAGCACACATGGGGGCCATATCTAACACAGGGGAGATGTGCCATCTATAGTGGCCATGGGCAGCAGCATGGGGGGCATATCTAACACAGGGGAAATGTGCCATCTATAGTGGCCATGGTCAGCACACATGGTGGGCATATCTAACACAGGGGAGATGTACCATCTATAGTGGCCATGGGCAGCACACATGGGGGCCATATCTAACACAGGGGAGATGTGCCATCTATAGTGGCCATGGGCAGCACACATGGGGGCCATATCTAACACAGGGGAGATGTGCCATCTATAGTGGCCATGGGCAGCACACATGGGGGCCATATCTAACACAGGGGAGGTGTGCCATCTATAGTGGCCATGGGCAGCACACATGGGGGCCATATCTAACAGGGGAGGTGTGCCATCTATAGGGGCCATGGGCAGCACACATGGGGGCCATATCAAACACAGGGGAGGTGTGCCATCTATAGGGGCCATGGGCAGCACAGGGGGACGTGTCCCAGCACAAGGGGGCTATATTCAATATAAGGGGGCCATATCCAGATTAAGGGGGGCTAATTTTAGGATGGGGGGCTATGAGGGACATATACCCTATATGATTTGTTAGACGGACACTGGCATTATAAGATGGACCCCATTTAACATTAAAAAAAAAAATTCTCTTTTCCTTCACCAAATTTGGGGGTGCATCTTATAATCAGGTGTGTCTTATAAAGTGAAAAATACGGTAATTGTCCACTCATTATTTGTCACCAGTGGAGTTTGCAATTTAGCCAATTATTTAGACAGTAGTAGTCATAGATGTTTCTTAGCCATCTTATAAGTTTGTTTTTAGAGTATTGAAGATTGGGAGAGCATACAAATACTATCCAGATGCTAACAAGCGTTGATGAAAATCTGTTATCCCAGTTTTATAAAATCGTACATGTTTATTTTAGACATCTAACATGAAACTCTAAATTATTTTCTCTGTATGCCAGAACCTGCTGTCATGTGAATGTAGGTTTAGCTGATTGATTGTGCAAGAGACTATCAACTGCTACCAAGCTTTTGACTTTTGAGTCTAGTTAGGTTTAATGGTTACATGTGTAATTCAGTTTGCACTATTCTGTTCTACAACTCCAATTCCAAAAAAGTTGTGATTCTGTTTAAAAAATAAAGAAAAAGAAAGAATATAATGATTTGGAAATCTCTTACAGTCATATTTTATTTGCAACAACATAAAACACCCTTCAGAACATGAAACACATTTTTCTATTTCATTTGAAAAACATTAAGTCATTTATAAATTGATGAAAGCAACATGTCTCAAAAAAGTTGTGACAGTGCCTGGTCTACCATTTTGTGGCATCACCTCTTTTTTTTTAATTTTTATAATAGACTGTAAACATCTGGGAAGTGAGGAAACCAATTGCTGGAGTTTTGGGAAAGAGATGTTGTCCCACTCTAGTCTGATGTAGGATTCTAGCTGCTTAACAATACTGGGTCTTCTTTCCAGATATCTAGTTTCATAATGGACCAAATGTTTTCTATTGGTGAAAGTTCTGGACAGCAGGTGACCAGTCCATCACTCAAACTCTTCTTCTGCAAAGCCATGCTGTTGTGATGCATGCAGTATGTGGTTGAGCATTGGCTTGCTGGAATATGTAAGGCCTTTCCCAAAATAGACATTGTCTGGATAGGAGCATATATTGCTCTAAACTTCTATATAATCCTCAACATTGATAATACCTTCAAAGTGTGTGTTAGCCGTAGGTACTAATGCAACTCCCTACCATCAGAGATGCTGGGTTTTGGACTGTGCTTTGGATAGTTGCTCTCCTCCTATGTGCGCTGCATCCATGGTTTACTTAAAGAATTTCAAATTTTGATTTATCTGACCTCAAAACAGTTTTCCAATTTTCAATTTAAAATTAGCTTTGGCCAACGGAAGATGGCACCTTTTCTGGATTGTGTTAATATATAGATTCCTCTTTGCATGCTAAAGCTTTAACTTGACTTTGTTGATTCTATAGTGAACTGTGTACAATGATTTCTGGATGTATTCTTGAGCCTCCACAAGGATTTGCATGACTGAATCATGACTGTTTTTAATACAGTGCACATAAATTAAGAGCATCCAATATTGACCATCAACCTGTTCTCTTGGATTTGTCCAGAATCTCTAAATCGTTGATGAAATTATTAACTATAAATGGTGAGACAGTCAATAGTCTTAGCAATTTTATATCGAGGGATATTTTCCAGAATTGTTTCCATAAATTTTAGTTACAGTTGTTCACATATTGGTGAAGCTCTGACCATCTTTTTCTGAGAGACTCTGCCTCTCTAATGTGCTCTTTTTACACACAGTTATGTGACATAGTTGAAAATTAACTCTACAGCTGTTTTTTTTTTTTATTAGTAACGCTTACTTTTACAGCCTTTTCTTAATTGTGTGTCAACCTTCTTGAGATGTGTTGCTGCCATCAGTTTCTACATTATATAATTTTTTCAAATGAAATGAAAAAATGTCTAACTTTTACCTTCTGATATGTGTTCTATGTTCTGTTGGAAACAAAATATGGCTATAATAGATTTTCATATCATCGTATTGTTACTTTCTCTACATTTTAAACAGTATCCCAACTTTGTTTCATTTGCAGTTCTAACTTAGAGTTAAAAGAAAAGTTGCATGTGGAAAAGACTATTGACACTGACATTTAATAGTATGTACTGAAGGGGGGTGCTTTTTTTTCTCATGCAGTTACCTAATTTTTTTCCAATAACCAAATTCAAGTCAGGCCACCTATATATGTGTATAGAAAGAGATCTGTCAGCCTTGCTGGAGGAAGCCATTGGGGGGACTTTCTCATTGATTTATCATTTCAGTCACTGTTTTCCATGGCATCGGTTTAAAGAACAGATGAAGCAAAGCCTAACTTGACAAATAGTGCACAATCTTGATAACTTGTCACAGAAGGTTGTCTTAGGAATAGACACACGGCGAGAAAAATGGTGCCAATGGAGTGCGATAAAAAAAATCGCATTCCACTCGGACCAATATTAGCCTGTGTGTCAGCACCCATGAGCGATTATTTTCTCAGCCCTAATCGGACCGAGAAAACAATCGCAGGATGCTGTGATTGTAATGCGATCATTGTTTCTCTCGCACCCATTCAAGTCAATGGGGCGACAGAATAATCGCACTGCACTCGTGGTTCCAAGGTGTACCGTGAGTGAATGGCGAGAAGGGCAATAGCCGGCTATGGAGGAGAGAGGGAGATAAATCCCTCCCTCCCCTCCTCCTTGTCGGCCCGCCCCTCCGCAGCACTGGCCCGCCCCTCCTCAGTGCCAGCCCATCCCCCACAGCTGAGGTCTGCTCAAACAAACGGACCTCAGTCGCAGGGACACTCGCATGACACTCTGTTCTGCTGTACTGCCAGCGTGAGCCGAGTGTCATGCGAGGGGATCACAGTAATCCCCGTGTGGCTCCAACCTTATTGAGAGTCTTAAGATAAGTTAATATTTCCCAAACCAATGACCAGTGTCAACTTTGGTGTCATATTCTACTTTTTTTTTTTTTTTTTACTAATGATACATCCTAGTGCTGTGTTATTTGTGTTATGGTAAAACTTGTTATATCTGTATTTAAGTATTTATTCGGTGAAGCATGAAACATAGGTATTCGTAATAAAGGAGTCTGCCCCTGATTCATGCTGCCTATGGTTTGAGCAGCATGAATCACATGACCAGTTCCTTAAATGATTAATATAAACATTTTTATAGGTTTAGCGTTCCTTTAAGAATTCAATTAAAAGAAAAGACAGGAGACATAACGTACAGTATATTTCCTTATCAAACACAGCACAGAAATATTCTGGCTTCCTCTTTGGCCTCTATTATTACCACGTTTGTACAGTTTATGGATTAGAAATCCACTTTGACTATTAATTAACCTGGCTGGCAATTTGAGATGCATGATATAAAGTAAAAATAAAATCAATAGGATTTAACGTCTTATTACAGAGTAATGTGTATAATGTCCGAGAAGCTCAATCTTCAGAGTGATGATCTGTTTACTTTATGTATCTGTGTTGATGGAAAAGAAAAGGATATATATATGCTTCTTAATCTACTGGCCAATACTGGGAAGCAGATCATCAGCAAAAAAATACAAAACAAATAATCAAAAAGAGTAATGAATTTTATAAAGACCACAGAAAAAAATCCCCTAAAACAGTACTTTATTTTTATTAATTAAAACAGTATACCTTAGAACTAGAGATGAGTCACCCCCCCTAGTGTTCGAGTTCGGTTCGGTAAACAGCGGGTGTATTCGGCGAACGTTCGACGAACACCATCGAACTCCATTGAAAACAATGGCAGGCAAACACAAACAAATACAAACATATAGAAAACACCTTCTAAGGTGTCCAAAAGGTGACAAACAACTCACAAGACACCACAAACACATGGGGAAAGGACAAGTACATATACTCATGCTAAAACAAAAGAGCTGGACGAGGAAAAGGAGGAGGAGACACAGATATAGGCATGTCATGCCCTTCTAAAATCATCTAAAACACAGCAAGTGAACTCCAACCAGAGTCTCCATTTTTTCCAAAAATTGGGCCACAGACACCACTTAAGTGGCATCAATTGTCCCCCAGTTGCAAACTTGACATGTTGATTTGCATGAAGCACAATCAAAATCCATAAGTCTTTACTCTCCCCAGGATGACACAGGGGTATAAAAGTCCTTGCGGATCCATGACTTGTTCATCTTGATGAACGTTAGTCTGTCCACATTGTCACTGGACAGATTCGTGCGCTTATCTGTCAGCACACACCCAGCAGCACTGAAGACACGTTCCGAGAGAACGCTGGTTGCGAGACACGACAAAATCTCCAAGGCATAAGTGGCGAGCTTAGGCCATTTTTCCAGATTGGAAGCCCAAAATGAGCAAGGCTTCAGTTGCAGAGTCATGGCTTCGATATTCACTTGGAGATTCTCCTGTATCATCCTCTCCAGGCGTTGACTATGTGCCAGAATTCTTGTGTCTTTTGTCCTTGCAAAGGATGGTCTAAAATATTCATGAAACGATTCCATAAAATTGCTGTTTCCACCAGATACAGTGTTGCTGGTACGGTTTGAGTGATGATGACTCGACAGTCCCATGGTTGGCAAGTTAGAACTGTGAAATTCACTCTGTACACTACTGGTGTTTAGTGAAAAAGCCGAGCTAAGATTGCTTAACAGCTTCTGCTGAAACTCCTGCATACGTGCGTCCCTTTCTATGGCAGGAATTATTTCGCCAAATTTTGACTTGAACCGAGGATCTAAGAGTGTGGCAACCCAGTAGTCAGCATTACTTCTAATTCTGACAATCCGAGGGTCATGTTGTAGGTAGTGCAGCAAGAAGGCGCTCATGTGTGCTGCACATCCAGGAGGACCAAGTCCTTGCTGTGTGGGTGGCAGCGAGGTGAGAATCATGCTTCCTTCCTCTGGCATCTCCCCCAACCTCGAACAACGGAAATATGATCAAGGTCTCCCTCATCTGCTGAGTCTTCCATGCCCATCGCCAGTTCGTCCTCCATTTCTTCCTGGGCTCCGGCACCTTTCTCAACAGTTTGGCTGCTACCATGCACCCTTGTTAATCCCTCTCCCCCACCGTCCCATGCCTGCCACCTTGGTGATGCTGAACGTCTGGACCTTGTAGATCTTGTTATCCTTTCCGCATATGACTCCTCCTGTACTTCCTCTCCTTCCTCTTGTCCCACCACTTGACTACGAATACTGTTTAGAGTGTGCTCCAGCATGTAAATGACTGGAATTGTCATGCTGATAATGGCATTGTCAGCATTAAACATCTTCGTCGCCATGTCGAAACTGTGCAGAAGGGTGCATAGGTCCTTGATCTGAGACCACACCAGCAGCGGGATCTGCCCCACCTCTGGATCTCGTTGGCCCAGGCTATACGTCATAACGTATTGCACCAGGGCTCGGCGGTGCTTCCACAGTCGCTGCAACATGTGGAGAGTCGAATTCCAGCGTGTCGGCACATCGCATTTCAGGCGGCGAACTGGCAGGCCAAGAGACTTTGGGAGCGATGCAAGTCGTTCAGCTGCGGCGTGTGAACGGCGGAAGTGAGCACATAGTGACCGTGCCCTGTGCAGAAGCCCATCTAGGCCGGGATAGTGGGTTAAAAATTTCTGGACAACAAGGTTCAAAACGTGAGCCATACAAGGCACGTATGTCACCTTGCCCCGGCAAAGGGCCGCACCCAGCTTTGCAGCATTGTCGCACACGGCCTTCTCTGGCTGCAGGTTGAGTGGAGACAACCATTGCTTGAACTCAGTCTCCAGAGCTGACCACAACTGGGCAGCTGTGTGACTCACATTTCCAAGATTATATTATATTTCAACGTAAAGACCGCCTGATGCCATTGAGCTCTGCTGCCAGCATAGTAAGGAGGTGGGCGGGATTCCTTGTGCGCAGCTACAGCATGGGTGGCCTGACGAGACAGGCTTTGGGCGGAAGTGGAGGACCCAGACAAGGTGGAAGAGGCAGAAGCAGTTGAGGAACTTCTACATACAGAGGATTGACGCACAAGTCGTGGGGACGGCAAGACTTGTACAGCAGACCCTTCTCCATTTCTCACCATAGTTACCCAGTGCCCAGTCAGCGACATGTAACGCCCCTGTCCATGCTTACTGGTCCAAGTATCTGTGGTGAAATGCACTCTGACACACACAGAGTTTCTCAAGGAAGCGGTGATGTTGTGTGCGACATGCTGGTGTAGCGCAGGCACACCTTTCTTGGAGAAGTAGTGGCAACTGGGCATCTGGTACTGGGGCACTGCGACGGACATAAGGTCTCGAAAATCCTCTGTGTCCACCAGGTGGAAAGGCAGCATTTCTGTAGCCAACAGCTTGCACATGGTGAAAGTCAACCTCTTTGCTTTCTCATGGCTAGGATGAAATGGTCTTTTACTTGTCCACATCTGAGGAACCGATGTCTGGCTGCTGTGCTGAGACGGCATTGAGTAGGGTGTTCCTGGAAAACTGCTGGTCTGTAAGGAAAGTGCAGGCGGAGACATAATGTTGCCTTCATCCAAAGGGGGTGATCTCGATGTCTGAGAGAGCTCAAAACCAGCAGCTCTTTCCACTTCCAAAACAACTGACAACCTGCCAATCACACTGCCTGCTGCGAATAAAGAGGTGGAAGGTCTGCGTCGAAAAGCATGTGTGACTGCTGTCCCCACAGTCATAGAGGATGAAGAGCACGCGGATGCACTTGAAGGGGCCGCATTGTAGCACAGTGAGCTTCCCACTGTGACTTATGCTTCATATCCATGTGACAGTTCATGGACGAAGTAGTCAAACTAGTGAGGTTTTGGCCTTTACTCAGAGATTGGCAACATATCTTACAGATGATATGAGTTGCGGCAAGAGAAGCTGTGGAGAAATAAGGCGCAAAATAGGGTCTTACCCGGTATGACACACAGGGGGTGAATGTAGGCTAGAACACTCACCTGGTAGGGTTGTGCAAGTCACAACCCCTATGTAGGCATGTAGTAAACGTGGAAGGCAGCGGCCCCACAGCGTTGAGGTAATTGAAGAGGAAGAGGAAAAAGCAGGTTAAATGCCGCGCCAAACCACAGGAGTCCAGATGTTATTAGTAAATCCCTTTTTCTTTATTTTCACAGGTCTACGCGTTTCGAGGACATGTCCGTCCTCATCCTCAGGACAATGTACAGAGAAAAACTATTAGTTTCGAGGACGGACATGTCCTCGAAATGCGTAGACCTGTGAAAATAAAGAAAAAGGGATTTACTAATAACATCTGGACTCCTGTGGTTTGGTGCGGCATTTAACCTGCTTTTTCCTCTACCTCTTCAGATGACATGAGTTGGGAGATCCTTTGCGATGTCAAAAAAGGACCAGGCTAGGCAAGGCTTAGAGCCCATGCGACCTGCAGAGCCACCCCGACTTGTGCTCAGAGGCCGAGTTGTGTCTGAGGATGCAGTTGTTGACGTGCTTCCAGTACTCTGTCTGTGTCCAGGAAGGCGCAAGCTAACCTCGTCGTCAGTCGCATCCTCCTCCACCGCCTCTGCTGACCTCATTGAATGCCTTACTGTGAGTTAACAGTAACTGAGATCTCCAACCTCATCATCACCCTGTGTGTTTGCACTTCCCTCATCCTCAGAGCCAACCTCTTCCTGCCCTGACCGAATAGTTAAGTTGTCATTCCAATCAGGTATCTAAGTCTCATCATCATCAGCATGTTCCTCATTGTCTCCACCAAGAGGTGTTACAGTTTTGGAATGAGGGTCTACATTATGCTCAGAACCTTCTTCATCTGGGCCTGAATCTGAGTCCCAAAGCTTCTGGCCATCACTGCAGATCATTTCCTTGTGTGGACTCACTGTAGCTTTGGAGCAGACCTCTGATTCCCAGGCTATAGTGTGACTGAACAGCTCTGCAGACTCAACCATCTCTGTTACCCCATACTCTGCAGGGCGGGTGGAGACTTGAGAGCTGGTAGAAAGCAAGTGCGATTGGTGTGACAACTCAGAGGACTGGAGTCTTTTGGATGTTGAAGTTGAGGTGGAGGAGAGGCCACTTGATGGAGCACTTGAGATCCATTCAAGCATCTGCTGTTTTTGTGCATCATCTACCTTTGGTAGAAATGATCGTTTCCGTAACAAAGGGATCATATTAGATTGTCCACGGAAAGTAGTAGACATCTTACTTTTGCTGGAAGATGGCTTTTCTTCAGCAGATGTTACTGTTGCTTTACCACCTACCTCACGAACACAAACTTTTTTTCCCTTTCCAACATGCCTGTTCCCCTTTCCACCAGCATCTGTCCTTTTGCCACTCATTTTGTTTGTGAAAAAATTGGACACTGTTTGTTGCACTTAAAATTGTGTAGCAAAAATGGAGAGGTGGTGTGGAATGCAGAGGTGGTCTAGCTTTCTTGTCAGCAGAGGAAACCTCACTGACTATCCCAAACAATGAAACTATACCCCAAGGAACTGCCTGCACTTTTTGCACTTAAAATTGCATAGCAAAAATGGAGAGGTGGTGAGGAATGCAGAGGTGGTATAGCTTTCTTGTCAGCAGAGGAACCCTCACTGACTATCCCAGACAATGAAATTATGCCCCAAGGAACTGCCTGAGCTGATTTAGACAGACACTGTGATAGATCCTTGCACAGTGCTGGCACAGACCTGCCTAGCAAAAATGGCTATGAACTGCTCTAATGTAGCCCTGAAAAGGGCTGAAATTACAAGTAGTCCCTAATCTTTAAACCGATGTGTAGATTGCACTGTATAAGTCTATAGCGCACACAGCAGCAGCGGGAGCGGTGACTTCACACACCCACAGCAGAGAGATAATGGCAGCAATGGGGAAAATGGCCGGGTCTTATGTCTTATAGGGCAAGGACATGTGAAATGCACAGCCAATGACACATGCCCTTGCTTGTTTGGCAAAAATCCACTTTGCTGTGTGTGTGTTTATGATTGGCTGACAGTCTGGCCCGCCCCACTGTACGCGCGGTTAGGAAAAAAAATGGCGATCAACCATTCTCAGCAGCACTGATCTAAACCCCGCCCCCCCGTACACTATACTCTTACTTTTGATGATATCATTAGTAACATTGACTGACAGTATTATAGTGAAAAGCCAGCTAGTAACTAGCTACGCTTTTGGTGATCAAACTGTTATCGAACGGTAACTGGAACGGTCGAACATGAAGCAAATCGTTCGATTTCGTCAAAAGACTCGAACACCGCCCAAAACCACTCGAATTTGAAATTGGCGAACGTTTCGATTCGAACATCACTCATCTTTACTTAGAACCATCAATATAATTCTATCAGACCGTAGTCAAGTGAAGGGGGTGAGGTGCAAGACGTAAGATAGGGTACAATAAAGTGGTAAAAGGGGTGAAAGTGTTCACCGATACTTACAAAGATTATCTTAGTAATCAGGGGCACTATGTCTGTCAATTAGAGTTCACTGTCACCTGCCTACCAGCGGAGTTGCACCTTAATGTTTAGGGTGCCCCTGGCTCCTCGTCGGCTGTTCCCTACCTTACCATAGAATAATATTTACCAAAGGATGACCCCCATCACCAAAATAATTGTGAAGGTAATTTGTGCCAAAAATCTGTCAGAGGTCAGAATATAAGGCAATAATTACGTCCTCCTCAGTTATCGGGGACTCAAACTCAAACTGCCTGAATCTACAGATTAGACCAATGCTCATAGAGCACAAACACTAGATGTATATTGTTGTATAGACAGATAATAGAATGTAAAGTCCCTGCAGGGACTTATCTGCAAAATGTCTCAGTCCCAACACGTTTCCCCCCGAATTTATTGGGGTTCATCAGGGGACCTTCACAAGACAATAGTCCAGTAACAAAAAAGCCATCTAATGGTGTCCATTCCAGGGGCAGACAATACTGGTGCTTGGGTAAAATCCCAAAATTTAGACTATTTCATGCCCACTGCAAGATGATAGGGCATTCCAACCGACAGGGGCACCCTAAACATTATGGTGCAACTCCGCTGGTAGGCAGGTGACAGTGAGGGCTAATTGACAGACATAGTGCCCCTGTGTTACGAGGGGACCAGCAGATTAGGACCAGGGGTATATATCCCAATCACCAGTCGGGGCCCACCATGCTCCAGATGGTAATGGAGCTGCTGGCACCCTGTTGGTTAGGTGGAGACTATAGAGCTGGATGGCTCTGAGATAACTCAAGGAACCGGTCACGTGTGTAGGGACACGTCAGACCGGACGACAACCCAGTTAGCGTTTCGGTGGAGCGGACGCTACTCCGACCACGTGTGTAACAACACGTCAGGCCGGATAGTAACCAGTTAGCCTTGACCGAGAAGACCGCTGCGACAGCGCCCTGTCGGCCACGAGTGTAAGACACATCAGGCCAAGCGGTCCTCCGATTAGCGTTTCTGGCCACCACTCGACTGGCCACGTGTGTAAAGGACACGTCAGACCAGGTAGTCACACCAGTAGCATTTGACTGGGAAGCCGAGGAGGATAATAGGGTTCACACACCCAATCCAGGAACACCCTGTTAACTTCACAGGGGTTCTGGGGTGCGCTGTCTGTGCGCGTAGAGGGTACAACCGGACAGGTGGCGCAGCAGGTACACTGTCCATGTGCGTAGAGGGCACTCTCGGACAGGTGACACAACAGGTATTCTGTCCGTGTGCGTAGGAGGCACAACTGTACAGGTGACGCAGCAGCCGCAGCCCAGTTAACGGCACTGGACTGCTCTAGCACAACAGGAACGGTAGCAAGGAAGCACGGCGCCTGACCCTCATGTGCTGAGCCACGAATCTTGGCGTGACAGGCACCGTTCGCCTAGCCCTACCTACCGCTTCCAACAAAGCTTATGCCACCAAGAACTCTAAATGAAGACTGCGCACCTCCATGTTGTCTCCAGCCCCTTTTATAACCTGGGTCCACCCCAAACCCAGGGTGGAACCACCAAGGTAAAAAAAACACCAAAAAGGAGCCAAGACAAATGATATGTGCACACACAGAATGTGGTGAGCCTTCCTCATAAAGAAGGCTGCAGCCGAGGTGCAAGATGCTGATGTCACAGCCACTCAACCTCCACACTAGGGGGGAGGGGCGGATGCTTAGCATAAGACATGCACACTAATAAGGCTTGCACTGGGAGCCCATCATATAATGAGTGAAATGCACAGTGTCTGAACTGTGACCTATAAATGACGCCAGAAACCCAGGTCAGGCGGGCAAAACAGCACTATATAGGTGCATCTCGCACGGATACACGAGACGCACAGTGTCTGAATAATGGCCTATAAATGACGCACAACACCAGGTCCAGGCGGGTCAGTTAGCACTATGAGTACATAACACATGACAGGCTCACCATTTAACCACCTGAATTCAAAAGGTCCACACACATCCTGCAAAAATGGATAAAATGTGCCATACCTCAAATAGTGAGATATTCGTTTATATTTTGGCCCAAAATATGTAAGCTCGCAATCCGTTCGTCAAGGATTCTCACACTTGTGAGTCCCTACACTGAATTAGTTAGAAAAACCACAAAGAACTATATCAAAAAAACACCAAAAAGGAGCCAAGACAAATGATATGTGCACACACAGAATGTGGTGAGCCTTCCTCATAAATATGGCTGCAGCCGAGGTGCAAGATGCTGATGTCACAGCCACTCAACCTCCACACTAGAGGGGAGGGGTGGCTGCTTAGCATAAGACATGCACACTAATAAGGCTTGCACTGGGAGCCCATCATATAATGAGTGAAATGCACAGTGTCTGAACTGTGACCTATAAATGACGCCAGAAACCCAGGTCAGGCGGGCAAAACAGCACTATATAGGTGCATCTCGCACGGATACACGAGACGCACAGTGTCTGAATAATGGCCTATAAATGACGCACACCACCAGTTCCAGGCGGGTCAGTTAGCACTATGAGTACATAACACATGACAGGCTCACCATTTAACCACCTGAATTCAAAAGGTCCACACACATCCTGCAAAAATGGATAAAATGTGCCATACCTCAAATAGTGAGATATTAGTTTATATTTTGGCCCAAAATATGTAAGCTCGCAATCCGTTCGTCAAGGATTCTCACACTTGCGAGTCCCTACACTGAATTAGTTAGAAAAACCACGAACTATACAGGATGTGTGTGGACCTTTTGAATTCAGGTGGTTAAATGGTGAGCCTGTCATGTGTTATGTACTCATAGTGCTAACTGACCCGCCTGGACCTGGTGTTGTGCGCCATTTATAGGCCATTATTCAGACACTGTGCGTCTCGTGTATCCATGCGAGATGCACCTATATAGTGCTGTTTTGCCCGCCTGACCTGGGTTTCTGGCGTCATTTATAGGTCACAGTTCAGACACTGTGCTTTTCACTCATTATATGATGGGCTCCCAGTGCAAGCCTTATTAGTGTGCATGTCTTATGCTAAGCAGCCGCCCCTCCCCCCTAGTGTGGAGGTTGAGTGGCTGTGACATCAGCATCTTGCACCTCGGCTGCAGCCATCTTTATGAGGAAGGCTCACCACATTCTGTGTGTGCACATATCATTTGTCTTGGCTCCTTTTTGGTGTTTTTTTGATATAGTTCTTTGTGGTTTTTGGAACCACCAAGGTCCAATAGCAGAGTGCCATGTCATCAGTGACGTCACATGCGACCTATCCGGAACCGCCACGTCATTGATGACCTCATGGCAGCCACGCCCCAAACACTTCACCAGTCATCGTCTGATGACTAATGGTGAGGTGCCAGATCATAGGGGTGGGCCTCTGCGAGCCAGTCCGGAGTTACCACGTCATCAGGACACCTGACACCCTCTGCCCTATCAGGGCCTGCCACCTCACGGACATGCTCAGTGAGGTCCTTACCGGACCTAGCCTCTGATGCACTAAGTGCCTGAGCATGCTCAATAGCCTGAGCAACAGGCTCAGAAAGCAGACTATCAGTTTGAGCATGCTCAGTAGGCACATCCCAGAACTTAGACACAGCACGAAGAAGTCCAAGTACCTGTGCAAAGAGGCTGTTAGGGTTAATTGTGGGAGCATGCTCAGTAGTCTGAACTGAGGACTTAGTCTCAGACATAACACAATCAGGCTGAGCATGCTCACTAGGCAAAACACCGGGCTTAGACTCTGGCTGGGGTAAATCGGCGCACGCATGTGCACTAGCCGCCTCTCCACACTTAGACGTGGTGGAAGGAGCAGCCAACTGGACGACCCGAAGCACGGCCAAGAACGGCAGCCGGCGCCTGGGCACAACAGGAACCGCAGCAGTCTGCTTGCGGCTATGGCAGCGCCGATTCGTAACAGTACACCCCCTCTAGCGGCCCTCCCACTCGAATGGTCTATAGTCGCCACAGATACCACTGAGCGATGGGCGGAAGATGGAGACATGCAGTGGGAGCTACAAGACTCGCTACACCACGTAATCACCCCAGACGACCAGTCGATATGTGGGGAATGCCGCTTCAACCAAGGAATACCCAGCAGAATATCATCTGCACCCTTAGGAAGAACCAGAAATGAAATGGTCTCCCTATTCCCAGATGACTTGGCAAGGGTAATGGATGGGCACTGTCCGCTGGTGAATTACCTTGGGCAACAAGGACCCATCCACCACACGGACTCTCACTGACCTTGGCATTTGCACCAGCGGGATGGCATGCCGCCGGGCAAAAGAGGAGGAGATGAAACTATCCCCAGCACCTGTGTCCACACTTGCTCTTGTGGACCATGTTGACCCCTTAAAGGAAATGGACGCGGGAAACGTCACCCTAATGGATAACGCAGAGTCCAGTCTACCTCCAGCTATGGTCACCAATCGCGGTCGCTTACCCTGACGCTTTGGGCAACGGTTGGCATAATGACCATACTGCCCACAAGCGAAACAGGAAATGCCCTTGCGACTCGAAGACCTAGCAACACCAACCCTAGCGATGTCCATAGGGACAGAGATGTCCTCTAAGGGAGGTGCAGTAGGAGAGACCACTACAGTGGCTGAACGACCCTCTGACCTGCGCTCCAGCTGACGTTCGGAGGTCCGGAGGTCAATGCGGGTAGCCAGAGTCAAGAGGCCCTCAAGGGTAGTTGGTACCTCACGCGACGCTAATGCGTCCTTCACGTGCGAGGCTAATCCCCTCCAGAACAGTGGAATGAGAGTCCTCTCTGACCACCCCAGTTCTGCAGCAAATGTCCTGAAACTCACAGCATATTGACTTGAGGAGGTACGCCCGTGCCCCAAAGTCAGTAGCTGTAGGGCCGAGTCGTGAGTGACCTGAGGCCCCAGGAACACTTGTCGCAAGGACTCCAAAAACTCCTTAGAGTCCTGTACTACGGGGTCATTCCTCTCCCACAATGGTGTAGCCCACTCCAGTGCTCTATCAGAGAGCAAGGAGATGATAAACCCCACCTTCGACCTCTCTGTAGGAAACCGTGCAGCCAACAGCTCTAGATGGACTGAGCACTGGTTCACGAATCCCCTACATGCCTTGCTGTTCCCCGTAAACTTGTTGGGCAGCGAGAGGTGAGGGAGGGTTGGAGTAGGCTTGGTGACGGAAACCATTGCAGCCGCTTGAGCCACCACATCATCCATATCAGCAGCAAGAGCAGACTTCTCCAGACACCTCACTTTGGCATCAAGCTGCAGTATAAACTGACGTAGCTGCTCCATCTCCGCCATGCCAGCCAGACCCTGGTGCAGTCTTACTGTTACGGGGGGACCGGCAGATTAGGACCAGGGGTATATATCCCAATCGCCAGTCGGGGCCCACCGTGCTCCAGATGGTAATGGAGCTGCTGGCACCCTGTGGGTTAGGCGGAGACTATAGCTGGATGGCTGGATGGCTCTGAGATAACTCAAGGAACCGGTCACGTGTGTAGGGACACGTCAGACCGGACGACAACCCAGTTAGCGTTTCGGTGGAGCGGACGCTACTCCGACCATGTGTGTAACAACACGTCAGGCCGGATGGTAACCAGTTAGCCTTGACCGAGAAGACTGCTGCGACAGCGCCCTGTCGGCCACGTGTGTAAGACACGTCAGGCCGAGCGGTCCTCCGATTAGCATTTCTGGCCACCACTCAACTGGCCACGTGTGTAAAGGACACGTCAGACCAGGTAGTCACACCAGTAGCATTTGACTGGGAAGCCAAGGAGGATAATAGGGTTCACACACCCAATCCAGGAACACCCTGTTAACTTCACAGGGGTTCTGGGGTGCGCTGTCTGTGCACGTAGAGGGCACTCTCGGACAGGTGACGCAACAGGTATTTTGTCCGTGTGCGTAGGAGGCACAACTGTACAGGTGACGCAGCAGCCGCAGCCCAGTTAATGCCACTGGACTGCTCTAGCACAACAGGAACGGTAGCAAGGAAGCACGGCGCCTGACCCTCATGTGCTGAGCCACGAATCTTGGCATGACAGGCACCATTCGCCTAGCCCTACCTACCGCTTCCAACAAGGCTTATGCCACCAAGAACTCTAAATGAAGACTGCGCACCTCCATGTTGTCTCCAGCCCCTTTTATAACCTGGGTCCACCCAAAACCCAGGGTGGAACCACCAATGCTCAGTGAGGTCCTTACCGGACCTAGCCTCTGATGCACTAAGTGCCTGAGCATGCTCAGTAGCCTGAGCAACAGGCTCAGAAAGCAGACTATCAGTTTGAGCATGCTCAGTAGGCACATCCCAGAACTTAGACACAGCACGAAGAAGTCCAAGTACCTGTGCAAAGAGGCTGTTAGGGTTAATTGTTGGAGCATGCTCAGTAGCCTGAACTGAGGACTTAGTCTCAGACATAACACAATCAGGCTGAGCATGCTCACTAGGCAAAACACCGGGCTTAGACTCTGGCTGGGGTAAATCGGCGCACGCATGCGCACTAGCCGCCTCTCCACACTTTGATGTAGTGGTAGGAGCAGCCAACTGGACGACCTGAGGCACGGCCAAGAACGGCAGCCGGCGCCTGGGCGCAACAGGAACCGCAGCAGTCTGCTTGCGGCTGTGGCAGCGCCGGTTCGTAACACCCTGATTACTAATATAATCTTTGTAAGTATCGGTGAACACTGTCACCCCCTTTACCACTTTATTGTACCCTATCTTACGTCTTGCACCTCACCTTGACTACAGTCTGATAGAATTATATTGATGGTTCTAAGGTATACCGTTTAAATTAATAGAAATAAAGTACTATTTTAGAAGCAGATCATCAGCCATACTCTATCATCACCACTAATTTGGACTTTATAATCAAACAAAAGCAATTTTGAATTTACATCGATAACAGTCTTACAATCAAACAATATTGAAATATCTTCTTAAACTATTTAATTATAGTAAAACTGAGTCAATAATGTAGAGCATCAATATTTATGCATTTGTACTTATGATACTGTACATCTATAGTACACCTTATCTAATGTTTTGTCTATAAATACTTACCACAACTAGTGATGAGCAAACACAACCATGCTCGGGTGCTTGGTACTCGAAACGGGCAGGTAGGACGCTCTGATGGGCTCGACCCGTGTACTGAGTATAATGGAAGCCAATGGAGATTTCAACAGTTTTCCGAAAAATTCTCGAGTTTCCATGAATTCCATTATATTTGGTACACGAGTCGAGCCCTTCAGAGTGTCCGACCTGATTGTTTCAAAAAAGTAAAAAGATTAGCTCACTCAATCTAAGTAACGGAGGATCCCACAGCTAGGTCCTTCCTGGAGGGATATCTGGCTATTTTCTGTGTCGAGACTCCTAACAGAGGCTCCACGGACCCTTTTTGATTTCCATGCACCCAATAGCACTTGGTAACTGGACATATACTGGCTGATGACCATCTCATGCAGCTTTATATGAATATCCCTATTTATTATAATGATGGCTGAACCGTACACGACAAGCACTTTTTACCTATTGTGTAGTCCCCATTTCCTTGTAAGCTTTACTGTTGCGAGCAGGGCTCTCACTCCTCCTGTAACTGTTGAACTATGCTGTGTTACTTTGTAATGTCTTTATTGTCTGTACATGTCTCTGCTTAATTGTAAAGTGGTGCAGAATATATTGATGCTATATAAATAAAATTATTATTATTGATGAACCAAGCTTCAGTATCTGTGCCCTTGCCTTCCCAGTATATTTTGATTTTATCTAGTTTTTTCCTTCTACACATTTCTACTTGCTAAACCACATTGGGGTACCAATCTTGATTATTGTCAAGAACGTTGGCTCCAACCAACTTCTAAGGAAAGCATGGAACTATAAGAAATCATAAGTCCAGTTGAACTAGACAATTACAGATTCTTGCATTGCCAATATATATTTTTTCAGCTTATAGTAATTTACCATAGAATCTATTTAAAAAAAAAAGTAAAAAAAAACAGTTAAAAGCAGAACCTTGCTTTTAAAGTGATGAGATGGAATAGAAACTACAAGAAAAAATAAAACCCCTGAAAGGATGAATGGTATAAAGTGGACTAAAGCATAAAAAGTAACTACCGTATATGTCTTTTGACTATCTTCTACAGGTCTCCATACAAGTATATTTTTAAAGCTGTTGAATTGCCATAGCTTATATAACCTTGCGTGGTATACTTTGTCAATAAACCCTGGGCATCTTGCTAGACAGTCGCACACAATCTATTTATTAATTTTTTTGCTATCCCAATTGACAATATATCATCATCCATCCTGGGATATGATAGTCACCTAAGGAGACTTTTAAGCATTTTGCATATTTATGTGTCCTTTCTAATCTATCAAGCAGAGTCATAAATAAAGGAAGGCTCCATAATGACTTCAGTCTCTGTTGCATGGCACCACTTAAATCTACTTATTTCCAAGTTGCCTTTTACATAGTTTGGAAGAAATAGTGCTGTCTTTATGGCTCTAGACACATTTGCTTAATGCTATTCTGCATAATGCCTCTGTCTCCAGGGATTCATCACTCAGATAAAACAGCTATTCATAAAGTTTATGGAGCTTCAATTTTGTTTTTTTTTTTCATGTTGTAAATAATTAATATTATGTACAAATAACGGTCCACTTGTGTGTGAATATCGGATACATCATTCATGGGTAGTTTTAATTAATTATAATCATGGTGTTGGCCTTGGAAAAAGCATATTCTATTCAAGAGTTTGGCTACATTATAAATGTCTGTAATCTACAGGACACCATATGAAAATTAAAGAATTAAGACTGGTGATTAATATGCCAGACTTAAAGGGAACCTGACAGCAGGTGCATGCTGCCCGATCCACAAGTAGTACTGTCAGGTAGTCCAGCATATTCATGAGCTCTAGAAAAAGAAAACACAAAATAAAAATAATATGGACGTATACCCTGCTGTAACTAAATAAAAGCATAATGCATATAAATAAACATAGGGTACTTCGTAAATACTGTTTTGATCAAAAAAGCGTAAAGCTATCCCACTGTGACAATGTGTACCCTATCAAGACAGTACCTACATTCTCTAATATTAAAACCTAGCCATGGGTTAAAATAGGCCTTAATGTGAATAAGGGCTTGAGCTCTGTATAACTGCTAGATTTGCAGCAGAGAAAACATTGATTTTATCAAAATGACAGAAAACAGCTCAGTAAGTGACACATCGCTGGAATCAAGGTCTCTATCTCTACACAAAGTGGCGCTCATATGTGTTAGCAAAATTCCCTTCAATAAAGTTTGGATTTTTTTTAAAGAAAAACATAAAAATAAAATTTGTGTATTTTAGTGAAAATAAAAATTGGCTATTTTAGCCTGATGAAAACAAAAATGTACAGTAATTAACCCTTATGGGAACTACCATAAACAAATTGAAATACCTTGCGTTTTTTTTACACACCTTCCAAAAAATATATAAAGAGATATCAAAACATTATATAAACTTCAGAAAGTTATCAATAAACACTTCAATTCTTTGTGAAAAAACAAGCTTTTTTACAGCTCCGTCAGTTGAGAAATATAAATATTACAGGTCTCAAAAAATTGCAACAGAAACCAAATTTATATTTTTTAAAAAGAAACAATTATTTTTCTTTACCACTTATACGAAAAAAAAGTTTGGTAATGCTATAATCTTGCTAACTTTTTATGAGACCACCATAACCACCATATTAAGTGGTTCCGAGAAGGACCTAGCCAAGGAGTGGCTCTTTTTAGGAGACCACCATAACCACCATATTAAGTGGATAAAGTGGGTGCATGGAGACAGATGAATATTAAGGACCAGATTCTGAGGAAAAATTAGAAAATGGGAACAGCGAAGAGTTAGGTTAGTGAGGTGAGATTAATGAAGCTTGTCTAAAGAGATGTCTTTTTAAAGCATGTTTAAAAATGTGGGGGTAGGTGTTAATCCCTTTGCCTGGGGTATTGCAATCCTTATAACTGGTGCAGCAAGAGAGAAGTCTTGGAGATGGAAGTGAGATGTTCAGAATATGGAAATTCTTAGTCTTAGATCAGTTGCAGAATGAATAGCACAGGTAGGCTGATAGATTTAGATGAGGGAGGCAGGGGCGTAATGATCAGAGTTGCAGAGATCATGACAGCGACCAGGCCTGGCAGGGTTAGAGGTCTGGCACTTGCCCTGCAGAGAAGCAGCCAACTCCTCTCAATGAGAGAGGAACTGCTCTGTTCAGTGGTGTAGCACCAATGGCGGCAGACCACGCGGCTGCTATGGGGTCCTTGAGTCAGGGGGACCTGGTGCCAGTGCCAGCAACAGGCCACGCTCTCCTGTCATCGCACGAAGCAATGAGAGAGGGTGTAGAGCACTCCACTCCATCCTTCGCCATTCTCCCCCTGTGCTTGTGCTCGATATCTCAGTGCAGCGTGGTGACATCACTGCTGCCTGCTACTGTGCTGAGACATGCAGGATGCTCTGACTGGAGCAGCGAAGGAATAAGGAGACATGAGTACTTGTGTTTTTGTTTTTTTTTTTAATCAGTGAGTATACGATGACCAGAGGCCAATGGGGGTGCATTAAATGGTATGTGGGCTGCATAATACAATATGAAGGACTATGGTGAATACCGTATACATGGATTATGGGGGTGATTTATAACATATGGAGGAGTATGGGGGCTATATTATTATACATTCAGGACTATGGGGCTGCATTACATGGAGGACTAATTGGGTTACCTTATACATGGACTATGGGAGTGCATTATAATATATGGAGGACTATGGGGAGTGCATTATATAGTAATACATGGAGAGCTATGGGGTTGCAAAATAATACCTACATGACTATGGGGACTACCTTATACATGGACTATGGGAGTGCATTATAAAACATTATTATAATAAATGATTGCCTATGGGGGCTGTATTATAATATATGCAGAACTATGGGGTGCAGTATAATATATGGAGGGCTATGGGGTGCATTATAATATATGCAGGAATATGAGGTGAATTATAATAATTGGAGGACTATGATGACTACTTTATACATGGAGGACTATGGGAAGTGTATTATAACACATGGAGGAATATGGGGGTGCATTCTAATATATTAAGGGTTATGTGGGACCCATTGTATTATATGGAAGGCTATGTGGGGTCCATTATAATATTTGGAGAGCTATGAGGGAGCCTTATACTTTATAGAGGGCCATTATACTGTATGCAACCAATAATGCAGTGTGACGGTTTGTGTGCTGATGGAAAGAAGTATATCAGAATATGGGAAAGGTGCATGCTGATGGAAAGATGTATAGCAGAGCATGGGAAAGCTGGGTGAGGAGGACAAGATGGATATCAGAACATAGAAAGCTGGGTGCTGATACAAAGAGGGATTTCAGATCATGGGAAACCTGGGTGCTGAGGGAAAGAGCCAAGTGACAGCATCATTATCCCGTACCCTGAATGTCAGCGTCTTTATCCCATACTCCGACTGTCAATGTCATTATTCTGTACCCCGTCAGTGTACAGTAGGGGGGTCCAGGTCCAAGTTTGCATCGGGGCCCATCAAACTGATGCAGAGCTGTGGAGAGCTTTGTGGGTGGGAGAGATAAGTTTATTTTGTATTCCGTAGTGCTGTAGTGGATGGGTAACAAGTACAATAACTGGAACAAGGCTGCACAATTGATTTAGCAGCTAGGCAAAAATATGAACCTGGCTGTCATTTTCAGAAACAGTTGGAGAGGAGAACATTTGTAAAGAAGGAGATCGATCATTCGAGAATTGCAGTAGTCCAAAGCATGAATGAAAGTGACAGTAAGCATTTTTGCTGTTTCAAAGGTGAGAAAAGGTCTTAGATAGTCAAACAGGCCAAGGGGGAGACAGGAACAGGTATCCAGTACTGAAAATAAAGTATAAGAATATTCAGATAAGCTAAGAGACAGGCAGAAGCGCTGTACTCATAATGTGATGGACAAGAAGATAGTCAGTTAGGCAGCATCAGGATGAATGCAAAACTAATTGCAGTTCACTACTGTCAAGATACGGTGTTAAGTTCAAGATCACACCCAATACATATATGACATTTTGGCATAAAAAGTGTATACCTTAGGCCTCTTTCACACGTACGTGCCTCCAGTACGTGTTTGGCATTTTTCTCGCGTACCGGAGACACGTACACACATAGACCTAGGTATTCCTATGGTTTTGGACACACGTAAGTATTTTTGAATGGAACGTGTGTCCGTTCCGTACTTACGTGTGTCCGTGTGTTCTCATGCCGACATGTCCGTTTTTTATCCGGCATCACGGGTGTCACACGAAACGCAAACGTGTCACACGGAATGCAAACGGACCACATGGATGTGTTCCGTGTGACACACACCGGAGAAAAGCCATGTGTTTGTGAGAAAAAAAAACAAACCTTTACTCACCTTCTCCTGCCCTGAAGTCTCTACCGTTGCTGTCACTTGCTGCCGACCGTCGCTCATTATGCTCATTGAATATTCACTTCACTGCGGCCGGAAGCAGCAGCAGCAGCGGGGAGTCGGCAGGACCGGAGACCGAAGATCAGCATCACGGACAGCAACGCCAGGGACAGGTGAGTGGAAAGTTCCCGTTCTCCGTGTGTTATCACAGATAACACACGGAAAACACACGTGTGCCATACACACTGCATACCGAGGGCAAAACACACCTCTGCCATGTCCGTGAAAAACGTGAGTGCTTTTCAGGGACGTGTGAAAGAGGCCTTAAACTGAGGCCAGTGAGTTGCCTCTACAAAATAATAAAATTCCCTGTTTAATAACTGCTAGACATTCCAGTTTAATGTCCACCCAACCAATCATTAGTGTTGTGTGTTACTTTTTTACAAGTGATTTTTATGTAATACTCCGTCTTTTTATCAAAGACATTTTACATAGTTGATTATCTCAAATGTTCTTTATCTACAGTTCAATATCCTTTATAGCCTGTAAACTTTTATAGTCAGAAAACTATTACGTGTCAGTTTCAATATTCTTGAGTTGCCAATTGTATTCTATATGGATCTTTTTAGATTGTTACAGATGTTACTGGATGGTAGTTTTTGGCTTTATTGCACTTTTAAACTGCTAATACCTACAATCCATCATAGCTAGATAGATGGACATATAAATGGAAAGATAGATAGATGGATAGATAAATAGATAATGTTTTTACCTTTTTCTTACAGATAAATGTGCAAGCCACCAATCAAATGGAAGAGAAGAAAGGTCTTCTGTGGATTCTTGATGAAGAAGTTCTCATCCAAGGTTCCACTGATGACAATGTTATCAACAGGCTGTGTTCATACTATGAAATGATAGGTGAAAATAAACAAGGTGAGGAATAAAACCAACCCAGCAAGCAAGAGGTTACTGGATCCACTGGATCTAAGGTACTGATCACTGGCGTGGAGCAACGAATTAGAACGGCTACTGAGATTTCACTAAAGCCTCAGGAGATAGCATAAGACAGACATGCTGGTAGGTAGCCAACAGAGTGCAACCCCATGGAATCAATTGTACCTCAGCGACTGGCGTCACTGGCAAAACAGTGTCTGGTTGTAGAAGCACCAGCAGCAGATATTGCAGAAGCGGCTGGTGTGGATAATTGTATATAAATGAGAACAAAGATATATCTATGTTCTCATTTTGCTAGTTCTGGAAGAAGGTCTAGTTTATGACCGAAACGTCATACTAAATATGAAGTTGTAATTATAATAAAAAAAACTTTTTCACACCATTGGAGTGCCTGGTATTATCTTTTTTATCACAGACTTGGACCCTACCCGAGCACCCTAACTTTACAGAAGTGCCGTGACATTTTGTTATTGTTGTTGGATAATTGTGGCAGCAGCGGATATCGTAGTAGAGACAGGCATGGATAGTTGCGGCAGCTGCAGTGGGTATCGTAGGAGCGGCTGGTGTGGATAGTTGTAGCAGCAGCAGTGGATATTGGTGAAGCGGCCAGTGTGGGTAGTTGCAGCAGCAGCAGACTTGATATGCAGAAACACAGGAAGGAATCATCATCAGCACACCGCACAGAAACAACACTGACAGCACAAGGGACCTAAGAACTAGCAACACATAGAACTCATTGCCTAGGCACCTCCCTCTAAGGGGAAGGTGCATTAAATACCTGAAGCCTCTCAGTCATACGTTGAGAGACACTTGCGAGTTAGGGCGTACTGGCCCTTTAAGAGAAGGGGCATATTCACATGCACACCCTAAGGGCACTCCAAGGAGGCCTGTGCGGCATACGCAGGCCCTGGGGAACAGCATCAGGGACCGGGGATGGAGCTGTGGACTCTGGACGGCTGGGAAGGTGAGAGTGCTGGCAACCCTGCCAGGGAAGTAGGGCAGGACAGCACTGAGACACCGGTAGGGGCGTTACAATAAATTTATCTAACATCTTAGGCTCAATAGTAAACCATAGAGCAGTATGGAGTTGATGGATATGAAATGAGTGTTCTTTTCCCATCCACCTGGGAGTAGTGAGAATAGATTTTTTTCTACATGGAGGCTTATGCATGACATATGCTGCAGTTGGCATGCAGGCTCATTTGTCATCCCTTTATGTTTGAAGCATACGTTGAGGGTATTCTTTGCTATATGCTGAGCATAACGCAAAAATAAGATGTGAACAGAACCTTAGATAAGTACCGTAGTACACTACATGTTTATCAGCTATTTTTGACTGTATATTGACAATTTTTGGAGTATTACTTAGCCAAAACTGTGATATGGTTTACCAGCATAAAGACTATACATAAAGAGTTACTTTTATTCATTCCTGCCCACTGTCTGGAAACAGAAAGGTGCAGATAATTGTGATGTCCATGACAGTATAGTACTCTGAAACACTTTTAAAATATAAATGAAAGAGTCTAATTTAAATTAAGATTTCAGTATTTTAAAGTTTAATATGCTTTTCAGATCATGGACCTCTTCGAAAGTGTGAACAACCTCTTCAGTTTGAGATCCACCACCAGTTGGGCAAAGATCCCGTGCGATATGATGCCTCCAGTTGGATAAACAAAGCCAAACTAAATTTGTCTGCTGAAAATGCAGTGCAGGTTCTACAACAATCTAAACTGTAAGTAGCCATATAATATTGCAGTTAGAATCTCAATGTCAAGATGTGTCTAAGGCCGGAGTCACACTTGCGAATGACTTGTGTGAGAATGGATTTGCATCACCTGGCACGGCCTATCTCTCTCCGGACACATACATACAGCTGCATAGAGATACATGACGGTGAACCACTCCTATCCAGAAAGCTGCAGCTGGCCGTGCCGAGTGATGTGAATCCATTCTCGCGTAAGTCACACGCAGATGTTACTCCGGCCTAATAAAAACTCCAACCCTTGATTTTAATACTAAATTAGAAAAGCAGATTTGGTTTTTTTTATTCATGTGGAGACTATTTTATTGAACTGATGAAGTTCATGGATCTACTACATTTTCATGACTTGCTTGATATATTTTATATAGCTTTGGCTAGCAAGAGGAAAAGTTAGGAATATGCGTAATGTGTCAGATATATTTTAATGGTCAGTAGTTTTGTGATTCAGACCATTATGTTTGTTTATTATATAATGATTCAATTTATTGTGTTTTGCATTAATCCTTGGACTTTATTGGTTTAGTACCTTATGTCTGGTGATTCAGTCTCTGATGATTTTGTTCCCATTTCCTAATTAGCGGCGCTGCAGAGCATACAATTTAGTTTTGTTTACCATAGTGCAGAGGCGAATATGGTTTGTTGTGCACTCGAGAGAAAGAATTCAGTTTGACCCCCCCCCCCCCCTCCCTCCTATACAATGCTTAAGCAGTTTGGGTAGTCATCATATGACTGCTCATATTCAATTTGCTAACTTATAGTCACATGCCAATCACCTTCTCTTCCTTATTCTTTTAATGTTCAATGAAAACTACCACCACTGTGTCATTGAGATATGCAGGAAAAGAAGCTAGTAGGTATGAAAATTTCCTTTGAGTGGTCATGTGATGACTTCTGGAACTTGCAAACAGAAACGAATCCTGAAAATTAGTATATTACACACTGTTAGGATTTGTCAAACTACATTGGTCAATTCTGTAATTAATGCTACTAACATAAATTCAGATGTAGTAACCCTTAACTTATCAGACAGCGTAATATTTTATTAACATTATGGTGTATCATAGCCATTAATCACATCTGATTGGTATATGTGAAAAGGTTGAGAAGCTATAACAGTACAGGAATACCGCAGCATGAGGATCATCTGTACAGGAATACAGCATCAGAACCATCATTAGTCCAGGAATCTATCACCAGAATCCTTTTCAATACATGAATACATCCCCAGAACCACCATCAGTACATGATTGAGCACCAGTACCACAAACATTAGAGACATACAGCATCACAAGCATCATCAATACAGGAACACATCATCATAACTATTATAAGTTGAATGAGTACATTACCAAACTTTGTACAACAATCAATTACAATCTCAGATCAGCCCCATATACTGCAGAATTGTATCACATGAACCGACAACATACAGTATGTCCTTAACAGTGGTAATAGCATACTGAGAGTTGTTAACAGTCAAAATCAGTATTGATTAGGTGTATACCTTCTCATGCTGCCCCCTCAAACTTTTATTCCCTCATACAGTTCTCTCACACTTGTTCCTTCCATACTGAACCCTTACACTCCCCCCATACTGTCTTCTCATATGTTTCTCACCATACGATTTCCCACCCAGTAACACTCCTTTGTATCTTCAGGTTCAAATGAAGCACTTACCTTATTGCATTCCTTCTTGAGTACTGGCAGGAGTGACAATAGCAGCTTGATCAGGTAACCTGATCATTCTGCTTATGTTGCCTTGACCTTGGGAGTGCAAGCAGTCAGAGCTTCAATTTTGATCACGCCTGAAAGATGTGAGTATGATCGAATGCAGTAAACTAGCCTTTTACCTGTTCTCTAAGACAACTGCTAGTTTGAAAAACAGCTGAATCCCCTTCTAAATACTGTTGCCTGGAAGGCACCTCATACCATGATATGTCAGTGCTCCACTGCTGCCTGCATCCAGGGCAAGTGCCCCACCTGCTCCTCCCCCATAGTAATTCTTCACATAGTGTGATTAATGAGTGCACGCTCATATTGTTCTTCACTCCTCTGTACTCTATGAGTAGCAGAAATGGAGCACACTCCATTAGCATTTCTTATCATCTATGTATAAAGCTTATTGATGAGGGTACGTGCCCGCTATCACATTAGCAGTGTTTTTTCCTATACATATCTATAGAGTGGGATAAGGGAGACAGTGGAGGGAGATAGAAGCAGAAAAACACAAAGAAACAGCTGAGACTTCAAATTCAAATGACAAAATGCAGGATACAAGTGTTATAATGGCTAAAAGTAGTTTTATTCCACATCAGAGATGAATGGATTGATCTACTCTCGATTGACTTTGGGTTGATTTTACTGAAATTCAAAGGTCCAAGGAAATTTTAAAAATATACGATTCGTAAGCTCAGTCAGTGAATAATGATCTGAAGATTCAAGTGATAGGGACTTGCTATATCTGCAAAATCAAAGAAAAATCTCCACATTCCAGAAATGTAAACATAACTGTCTACTTCACCGGGTGTGTGTTGTAAAAAATTACTTTTCTTTGCTCATTTCCTTGTAATACTCAAATATGAGACCCGTACAATCTGGATACAATGGCCAACTGCAATTCTGCTATTGAAATGTAAACCTAGTTAGCACTTGTTGTCCAGTCCTTTTTGGTAAAGGGCTTAGGGTGTTGCTATTAAATCTTTTTTCAAAAAGAATACATTTTCAATTTTGAACACCTCTAATAATAGTCCAATTTAGCAACAGAACACTCCATAATACTGCATGCTATTGCCGCAAGTTCCTTTCCAGGTGTGAACCTACGTGTAGCTACAAGATAGCATCTTAGGGTTGTGCTGAATTTTTGGTCAGCGGGGGATGATCTTAAAAAAAACAAACTTGTCAAGAACACTTTAGCGAGTGTCTACGCCCCAACAATACAGCAGGCTATTGAAGCGTATATCCTACAGTAATACTGCTATCTGGTGCAGTAAATGTCTTTCCATACGTGTGCCTTCCAACCGCTCTAGAATTCTTTGTTAAATTTTTTGGTCAGGGTGGTTAAAAAAAAAAAAAAAACATTATACGCTTGTTTTGCTCTTTGTATAATTGTTTTAATATTCCAATATATCAACTATACCCTTCATAAATATATTGTAGGTTGTTGCTGAATTTTCATGCCGATTTACTAGAGTACCTTTTGGCATTTATAATTATGTCATGTTTTTGGGACAAATGTCACCATGTAGTCCTAACCTTCAGAAGAATAAATAAACAAAATATTACAATGAGACATTCAATTGAGCAGATCTGTTTTGCACACCTGTTTAATTGTCAAAATGGAGACATATACATGCCACACCATTATTACCGGCAGCCTGTTTGGCCCTTATTTGGAATTTAATTGCATATTTTTTCAGTGTGTGGTAAATGTGTTAAAAACTCCTTGTAAATTACGTAAACATTATATTTATGTCTATAATGTATGTTGCTATTGGCAACAGACGTGATAGTGAGAGCAGCATCGGCATTGCTCAGGTATGGGATTTCTTCTTCATGTTTCCAGAGGACCAATCCATTACAGTGTATAGACTGCGCAGTTCAAAAATAAGCCGGGTACATCCAGACACACATATCATCTAGAAAATAAGTAATTCAGTCTCCACATGAAAAGGCATTAACTGCTCATGTGGAGAAAACCTGACCAGCAAAATGAGCAAGGCTCACGCTTACCTCCTTCTATTCCTTTTAATTGTCTGTCTAGTAACCAGTCTGCACTTGCAAATAGTGTCTCGTCATTGTCTTCAGACCCATGATTATCCTCATCTACTACTTTCTATACTCTATCTCTTCTCCCTCCATTAAGTCATCAATTAGCCATCTGTGTGAACAAGAAACATTCAACCATTCATCTCTTTGAGTGGAAATTAAATTTCCACGTGTCCAAGTTCAGCCCCAATGGAAAATACCTAGTCGCGATTATTCATTGAAAAATGTGTGATGGTTAGGTCAGGCCACAAAATGCTATTTTTTTCCAAAACAAAATATGTTGTGCTCTATGCATTATATATTTGTTATGTCTCATCTTTTACTCATTTTTGTTGAAATTAAACTTATTTGAGCCTGGATCTGGAGTGGTTTTCCTTGCTAGTACTCTGTCTCAGGGCTATCACAACAAAAAGTGGTCTCTCCTATTCATGAGGTCAGAAAGTCGCAGACCGTGGACACACCCACACCTGTGTTGTTTGGACCTGCATTGCTTTCTTGTTAGCAATGCATTTTTCCCTTCTGCTAATACTACAAGCGTTAAAGCTGTTCTTATCCTCCTAAAGCTTTCTATCCTGGCCTATCTCAGCTGTTCTGTTTTATTCACTTCCCTCTGGTATAAGTACTCACTTCTTAGCTTTGGTAATTGTCAGTGATAGCCTGCTATATCTTGGTTTGTGTGAATGTGTGAGCCATGGAAAGAAAGGATGCTATGGATTTGTTTCTGGAGATAGCTGCTCAGAAGTTTTTTTTTTTACCCGTCTATTTAATTCACTTTTTGTCTTTATTCTAGTGCAGGACTAGAGTTCAGGCCTCCTTTCCCACTAGTCAGGGCTGTGCTTAGGCTAAGTCAGGGGTAGGAATGTGATCACTGCATAGGGTAAAAGAACCTGTCTAGGAACATCATGGAGCTCAGAGTTATTTTGTGCAAGTGTCAGAGGTTAGCCTTCCTATTTGTCCCTGGAGACAATATATCCCTTTCTATCTGTCTCACCATGCACCTTTTGGCTCCTTAGTGGAGCATGATATACCCAATGCAGGATATGGAAAATGGGCAGGGCAGGGCACAAAAGGCAAAATTGTAACTTAGCAAACAAGAGTTCTTGCAATTCCTTTGCAATTTCCATTAATCAAATTCCCAATTTGTATTGAAATTGTTAACGAATTCTAGGTCAAGTATTGCTCCCTGGTAAATATGTGCACAGGATTGTGACACTACATAGATAGTCAAGGTCCATGTTATGTGCAACAGGAAGTATAAGAGGAGTAGCAGAAGGTGGATGTGGAGGGGAACAAGAGTTATCACAGGGGAGAAGCCTGACATAGTGAAAATGACAGTAATGCTGATCATGATGACCAACCGTCACAGCATGAGGCGAAAAGAGAACCAGTGGTGCCTTTGGCTGTGCTGGCCAGCATGACAAGTTCTATGACTATTGGATAACTATTCTTTAAACCATTGCTATCAAAGCAAAATGCAGAATTTTTTTAGGCTTACGAAAGCAAGTCCAAATTGGCATATTACCATGATAAGCTTTGTTCCATCCTCAGTGGAGCTTTTGCAGAGCATACTCCTGCCCTTCTATACTTCCTGCAGAATCAGCATTCCCCAAGTATGCCAGTACTACAGCTAGAACAAATTACAGCGATCATAGTTTATATGACATGAAGGACCAGAAGTTTTAACTGTCACTGCACTAACCTGCTGCACATCTGCAAATACTGCCTAAACAGCCAGGTTAAATTATATCCGCAACAAGACCTTTGTCCAGCAGTTTCTCTGAGCCTCAAATCATGGATTTCTGCCTTAGCAAGTCCCCCCATTGTCATGAATTGACATCGTTTTGAATGGCCAGATTGCCATGTTTAGCCTCCACTGTACTGTCAGAAAAGGAATTTGGTGCAGGTGATGGCTTTGTCACACTCAAGCGGACCTTATCATTCGCAATTGTGAAAAACTTGTCATAATGAATGAGGCTGACTTTCATTCAACTATGACTGATACCAATGATTATATCGGCCGTATAATCTGCCTGCCTGTCTATTGTCCATTTTCTACAGTTCTGCCAATGGCCATTGCTCAGCTGGACATTTACGGTACTTCTTGTCCATCATGTAATCTCTATTGTAGTTATTGTAGAAGCTTCTATTACTGACCCTATACTCGGACAGTAACTGTCATTTTTTTCTATTGTGCCATTTTTTTCCATTGTCACTGCTACTGCACAATCATGTCCTGGAGGGGAAACGCGTTGGCCAGAGAGCGGCGGTTGACGGCAAAGGACAGGCCATTGGGCTGATTTATTACAGGGCAGAGAGCCACGGTTGATGGCAAGGGACAGGCCATTGGGCTGATTCATTACAGATGATACATCCATATGTGGTTGCATAGGAAACAAGACTATGCCCTTGATTAGTTCCCTTTACCTGAAAAACTTTATCCTGTATCTGCTTAATTGAGAATATATATATAAAAATAAGGGGGAACCTGATACTAGATCTGTCAGTATTCCTGACACAAACGGATAGTATTGTGAGAGGCATGTGTGTGTGAATCACTATATATTATATAAGACCCCTCATTTTAGCATAGCAGCACAAATTAGTCTGCAGTAAAGGGCCATTCAGGGCTAGTCTATGTTGAGTGGGGGCACCACGGTGTCCAACTGAGGGTGCCGACCTCCACTGTTAGGAAGGGGTGAGAATAGGAAATGAGCCCAGGGACCAACCCCGAACCATAATCTATGCACCAATAATTTTTAACTTGCACTTGTGTATTAGGTAATTATTAATAAAGTTTATATATTTTATAAGGGGTTTTTTTCATGGTTTTCTTTGACTGATACCCTTATAGGAAAGAGAGGAATCTGTTTTGAGGTTTGTCACTGCACAATCATGCCAGTCACAAATCTTCTTGTTGCCCACTTTGTTTTACTGCTTCTAGGAAGCAGTACTCTCTTGAGGGTGCACAAACTTGAAATTGGTGCCAACATATGATTCTATGGCTATTTTTTTGCAAAGCTTGTTGGCAATCCTTTGCTTTTTCACTCTGAAAACAACTTGCCTGTTCCTGCTTCCTAAAAAAGGGATCATTTTGTGAAACCTGGTGAAGAGCCATTGTAATTGTTTAATTATTTTGAGACTAGTAAATATCTTGCAGATTCTAAAAAGGGATATTTTTTCACTTCTAGTTGAGATGCCATTACTTATTTACATTTAAAACAGCTAACTTGTTCCTGCTCCCTAAATAAAGGGATAAAGTACTTTTGCATGACTCGTGAAAAGGCTATCGCTCCTTCATTAAGAAAACAAAAAATCTCTGGATAATCCCTAAGCAGCAATATTTTTTGCAGCACTCTATCAAGGCAGGCATCTAATCACTGAATTATTTTTGGACCATTTTAAAAATTTTATGTTGTCTAAAACGTCTTTTGCTACAGTATTTTGCTAAATTGGCTGTTGGTTACCATCACTTACCATCCGTTTTTCCCTAGATAGGTTAAAATTACTGTCTTTGAGTTAAAAAGGTTAAAATTGGGTCAATATACTCCATAGAGACTTCAGAGTGTTACACACATTTTATTTCAGGCAATTAGATACTTTGCAGTATTTAGAATTACATTTTTGGGGTAAAGCTGGTGACCTTTAATTTCAAAAGATTTGCCTAATTCTCATCTCTACACAAATGATAACGTATTCTGAAAAGTCACGTGAATGTATAGTTACACTTTAAAGGGAACTTGATATGTCCAAAAAGGCATGAATTTACCCTGGAGATCAAAATTATGATCACTTGCTTTTATCAGAAATAATGTAATCTACATTGATTAACATTTGAAGTTTTTTTTGTAAGGTGTACACCATGCCACTAGAACAGTGTTTTACAAAAGAACCAAAGTTTATAACACAAACCCCGTATTTTGCCCAAAACGTGATGATCATAATTAGAGAACAACAATGATTGTATCATTGAGAAAGATTTATAACTAATTTTTCTGAAGGTAACAACAGTGACCAATCAGTAGGAAGTGTACAGGCCTTTGCTTTGAGTGACTTCAGCATATCTGCGGCCACAGGACATCGCTAGTCTCTCACACTGCTCTGGTGTGATTTTGATCCACTCTTCTTCCAGTCTCTTCCACACTTCTTTGACTGTTGTGGGTTTCTTGGCCATAACATTGTCACCAAGGGTTTTCCAGAGGTTTTCTATTGGTTTTACATCAGGACTCGGGACTGGCCATTTCATTGTTTCAATGTTCTCTGTTTCAAGGAACTGCTTTACCCATTTGGCTGTGTGACAGGGGGCATTGTCCTGCATGAAAAGTAATGGCTAATTGAGTGATGAATGCAAGTAAGAAACCACATGTTGTTGAAGAAGGTTTTGATACACACTTGCATTCATTCTGCCATGTAGCTGTATGAGAGGTCCAACTCCTGTTCCCAGTTTGTTGACAAACATAATGTTTACCATTAGACCCCCCAAAAATTAAACTTGCTTTCATCACTAAAATGTTCTGTGGACTACTTCTCCTCTGTCCACATAACATACTCCTTTTGTTTCTTTCTGCTAATAAGAGGTTTGGTCACTGCAGAGTGGGCTTTCAGTCCAAATGCTTTTAAACGTTGTAACTCTTAATAACGAGACAGATCCTTATCCTGTTCAGTGCTGCACTGGCGAGCAATTCCAGCTGCAGTATTGAAACAATTACCCATGAAGATTGTCCACATTATCCTCTCTTCTTTTGCATTTGGATGGCATGGTGGCTCAGTGGTTAGCATTTGTAGCGCTGGGGTCCTGGGTTCAAATCCCACCAAGGACACCATCTGCAAGGAGTTTGTATGTTCTCCCCGTTTTTGCGTGGGTTTCCTCCGGTTTCCTCCCACACTCCTAAAACATACAGATAGGGACTTTAGATTGTGAGCCCCAATGGGACAGCGTTCCTGATGTATGTAAAGTGCTGCAGAATATGTTAGCGCTATATAAAAATAAAGATTTGAAATAAAGATTTTTTGTCTTTCGAGGGCAACCAGCCTTCTTGGGGGACATGAAAGAGTTTGTGATGTTGTAAAGAAGCAATATTCTCAAAATCACAGACTTGGAATGACCAACTTCTCTTACTATGGCTGATAGTCACCCCTTTTGTCTTTCATCTGCACAATCTGCTGCTGGATGGTTTCAGTCACTTTGGAACAACACTGTCAAGCTGCCACCAGGGGAAGCCGGAGCTCTGCAGCAGAAGACACTACACGAGGAACATGAACAGGGAAGAAGATACACAGTGTGTGCTCGTACACTGCCTCACAGCACAGCTGGGGAGCAGAGCTGCAGGGCATGCGAGGAATGGTCAAGCAGGCTGGGTCAAGCACAGTACGCGCAGAAGGAGGAACGGAGGAAAGAGCAGTAGCGGAGTCGAGGTCAATCCGAGGTCAGTACCAGAGGAAGCAACCAAGTGGGGAGGTAGGAGAGGGGACAAAGGAATGGGGGGACGACGACTGGGGGACGGAACACAGACAGGGCACGGGGTTCAAGCACAGACGGATCAGGATAACACTTACAGGACCAACAGTCACGGGCAAAGCAGCGCTAAGCTTATAGCCGGCGCTGGTTCACTGGACATGTCAGTTTTTAAAGCATCCAAGCTCCACAAAGGCCCGGGAGAAGACTCTGCCCCCTAGCCATGTGGACGGGGAGGCGGAACCATGACAGGCACACCATTTTTGCAAAGTCAGTGCAAACTGGAAAGTTTGGTTGCCAGTTAAATAGGGTTTGTCAGATAATTAAGTAAATTATCACCAGGTGCCACATTAACACCAATAACTTGCAGGTATCTGAAAGTGATCTCTAATTTTGATCCGTGCTCTTTTACATTTATCTCAATTAAATTTTTATGTGCTTTTGAAAAAATTCAATTTATGAAATGAGCTTAAAATACTGCTAGTTTACTCATGTACGGATATATTCACATAGAACTACACAATGACCTTAACATTCAGGAAATTGTGGGTTATTCTTTAAGTTTGATCTCCAGTATTTATCTCCCTGTAGCCACTTACTTCCAGTCATAGGTCTGCGACACACATCCGTGCCTCCGGTACGTGTGTGCCTTTTTTTTCACGTACCGGAGACACGGGCCCACGTGGTCCTATGTATTGTTATTGTTTTGGACACACGTAAGTATTCAGGAACGGAATGTGTGTCCATTCCGTACTTACGTTTGTCCATTTTTTAGAAACGCTGACATGTCTGTGTTGCTCCGGCAGCACGGGTGTAACACGGCCCGCACCCGTACCACACGGATGTAGTGTGGATGCGGGCCCGTGTGACACGCGCCGGAGAAAGACACGTGTCAGTGTAAAAATAATAAAAACACATACTCACCTCCACCATACCTGCAGTCTCTGCTGTGGCTGTCCCCTGCATCTGTCCCCCAGTGAATTTGAACAACGCTTCTTCACTGGGGACCGGAAGCAGCATCAGCGGGGCGTGGCTTTGGCCAGACGCCATCATTCAGCACCACAGACAGCGCCAGATGATGCAGGTAAGGCGGGACTTTCCGTTCTCCGTGTGTTATTACGTAGAACACACGGAGAACATGTACGTGCCATAAACACGGCACACAGGGACAAAACCACCCCTTTAACACGTACATGACAAAAACGTTACGTTTTGTCACGTAAGTGTGGCAGAGGCCATAGGGAGTGCAGGGAGACGTCACAGTATAGTTTGCAGTAACTGTAATGGTTTTCTCCACCGTCCCCATGGTTCAAAGTGAGTGGGTACAGGGAGAATATAAATTATTTTTCTCTCTGTTGGTGCTGCTCCAGAATGGAAGCAAAGCAGGATTTTAACACTATTTCATACATATTAATCCTATATCTGCAGGTAAACAGCATTATTGGACATGATAGGTTCCTTTAACAATTGTAATCATGATGACAGCTGCACATGCCATTATTGTATGTAATTTGTGATACAGTCTTTCCTTTATGTATCTATTATTCTGATAAACTGAATTTAATTTAACTGCACAAAGAAACAGTAGTTACCGATGGCTGTCATATCTGGAGATAAACTAACCGACCATATTATATGGTTATGTATAAATAGATGAACCAGAGATAATTTATTAATATACTGTGTAAATAAAACTAAATTGTGTTTTATTTCTGTAGCAAATATGGAGAATACAGGTTAAAAAAGGATGCTATTCTCTCGCTGGCATCCATAAAAATATATTTCTAATCTGTGTTCTGTCAGTCCTCAAATGATTATCTTCATTAAAACTCACTTTAGGTGTGCTGACATTTATAGCTTTATAGGGAGTATGGGAACATGCAATTCCAATTGAAATGTAATCAGAACATTATGCACTTTACACCTCCAATCAATACAACCTGCAATGAAATAGGCCGAGACGATTTCAGTTTTGTTCATTTATTGCACTAATGTCTTTAAATCCTGTAGTGTGAGAGTAAAGAGAAGGATTAGCAGAGGCTTTAGAGACTGCTTTATATGAGCCTGGCACAATGTGTCAGCCACATTAGCACAGATCTCATCACTATTGTTATTGTAGTCATTTGCTCTCAGGCTTACTATAGTGTACAGGGATGTCTGAAGCACTGCTACCTATTGATTTTTTTTATTCCATTATCTGTCATATTGTATTTGAAAGACAAAGAAACGGCATTGGAAACAGTGACTATAACAAAGTCCTAAAAGTTTACAAGGTAAAAGTAACTGGCAATAGAAAAAAAAAATAAAGTTAACTGTATGGCTGTATTTATGGATATCGTTACTAGAGTTGAGCGCGGTTCACGGTTCGAGGTTCTCCAGTTCGCGGCTCGACTGATTTTGGGGGCTGTTCTAGATAGAACTAGAACTCGAGCTTTTTGCTAAAGCTCGATAGTTCTAGATACGTTCGAGAACGGTTCTAGCAGCAAAAAGCAGGGCTCTTTACAGCTACAGTGTGCAGGAGCCATCGCTGGCAGCCTGCCAGAAGCTGGTAACCAAGATAAACATAGGGTATCCAAGCAAAGCGCTTTGGTTAGTAACCCAATGTTTATCCTAGTTACGTGCAGGAAGCCCACACTTCCCCGCTCAGCTCGCTCCGCACCCTCCTGCACGCGGCATGTACACATACATACACACACACACACACACACACGTCCCCAGCCATGCAGTCCACGACACTGACGTCCTCCTGGCACTCTGCACACATGGTCCCGCTCGGCTTACCTGCAGTGATGAAGTCCCGACCTCAGCGCTGTCACTGTCCTCCATGGCCGCCGCTTGTCACATCACCTTCTCTCGCTTCCGACCCGAGACTGACTAGCGGTGACGTCACGGGCCTCTCGCGATACTTGGCTGTGAAGGCGGCGGTCATTGAACTCAGTGACAGGTGCTGTCGGCAGTGCAGGAGATCAGCGCAGGTAATGTACCTCGCTGACAGCAGCACTTGTCATGCCCTGCAGTGACCTGGGCTGACCCATTGATGTTAGCTCAGGTCACTGCACTGCTCTCCCAGCCAATGGGGAACATCCTGCTCTTCATTGACTGGGACAGTGTGGATCGTCATGGCAACCCCTTGGATTACACCAGACCTGGATTTGCTTTTCTTTCTAATAAATTGGTTAAAGAGGGAATGTATTGGGGAGTATTTTTTTAAATAAAAATGTGTTTGTCGTCTATTTTTTTTTATTACTGACTGGGTTGGTGATGTCGGGTATCTGATAGACACCTGACCTCACCAACCCCAGGGCTTGATGCCAGGTGACATTACACATCTGGTATTAACCCCATATATTACCCCGTTTGCCACCGCACCAGGGCGCGGGATGAGCTGGGGCGAAGCACCAGGATTGGCGCATCTAATGGATGCGCCACTTCTGGGGCGGCTGCAGCCTGCTATTTTTAGGCTGGGGAGAGTCCAATAACCATGGACCTCCCTAGTCTGAGAATATCAGACCCCAGCTGTCTGCTTTACCTTGGCTGGTGATCCAATTTTGGGGGGACCCCTATGTGTTTTTTTTTAATTATTTATTTAATTTAAAATAACAGCGTGGGGTGCCCTCAGTTTTCGATTACCAGCCAAGGTGAGGTTACCAGCTGTGGTCTGCAGGCTGCAGCCGTCTGCTTTACCCTAGCTGGCTACAAAAATAGGGGGAACCCTACGTCATTTTTTTTTTCATTTTTTTGGCTAAATACAAAGCTAAGCACCCCTTAGTGCCACATGAAAGGCACCAAAGGGTGAAAAATTACAAAATGCAGGAGAGTGGGACATTATGTGTCTTTCTGCCATTATAATGACAGAAAAGACTGATATGAAGTGCACAAGCACAAGAAAATCACCAGAGCGCTCTACGCTGTGAAAAGCAGTAGAAAATGGCACTGGAGTGAACATGTGACCGCCTCATGTAGGATGAAGCTATGGATCCTGGGTAAATTTATGCATTTACCCTCCTTCAGTTTTTTTGCAGTACACAAAAAAAATGGAAGGCACACGGATGACAAACAGATGACATACGGACCGTCTACGGAACGGAAACGGATGCCCCACGGATGCACCCGTGAAAAGAAACGGACTGTTTTTTGCAGACCGCAAAAATGGATCGGTCGTGTTAATGTAGCCTTATTCTGATCTGCCGTTTATAAACAGCAGGCAGAAATAAGTGAATAACGTCCCCCAGCGTCAGAAAATCTCCGGGGTTTCAGGGCTAGCTGAGACCCTGGAGATCATGATTCAGGACGGTTTTTCCGGTCCCCGCTCACGTGATCACAGGTATACACCGTACACCGATGATCACGTTACAGTAAATGACAGCGCCGGTAAAAAATTATTTATCTCCCATCTGGCATGAACAAACATGATAAATCTCCTCCCCGGTCCCCTCCGGTCCCCCGGTGTCACCAAAGTGCCCCCCCTGATGCCCTCCCAGAAACCCAAGATGGCCGCGCGCACAGCAGCGCGCCGGCCGCATTCACCCTACTCCTCTGATTTTGATTTTGTGATTTTGCCATGACACATGCGACAGAAAACTCCTCCCCAGGCAATATCAGGTCACCCCCTATAACCCCACCGGTGTTCCCCGGTGTCCCACGGTACCTGTGCAGCGTTGATCCCCCCATGGCCCTCTCCTTCACAATAGACGCTGCCGCATGCACAGAGCGGCTGTCAGCTCAGCTTCCTGTGTTCAGACACAGTGAGTGGTGGTTATGCATCTGTAAGCTAAATGGGCGGCACGGTGGCTCAGTGGTTAGCACTGCAGTCTTGCAGCGCTGAGGTCCTGGGTTCAATTCTCACCAAGGACACCATCTGCAAGGAGTTTGTATGTTCTCCCCGTGTTTGCGTGGGTTTCCTCCCACACTCCAAAGACATACAGCGCTATGGAATTAATAACGCTATATAAATGAATGAATAAATTATTATTATTACTGCAATGCCCTGCTCATGAGGTAAGGAACATAATTGATCAGGAGAGCTATATACTACATTTCCAAATGGAGGGATTTGCTTTTATAGTTTCCCTGCTGAACGACCACCAAACATGAGAGTCCGTTATACGCCACAAGAAAACACATCTAAATAGCGAGCTCTGTTGTTAAGTATTCATTCAGCTGGATAACTGGACTTAAAGGGGTATTCCATCTCCAAGATCCTATCCCCAATATATAGTAGGTGGAATAGCAATAATATCAGCAAATACCAATATTTGGAAATGTAGAATAGTTCTCCTGATTAGGCATGCCCTTACCTCATGAGCAGGGCATTGCAGCTTTGGTAGCAACCATTACGACATGGACTCTAATGCTGTGGACCCTGGGAGAGTGAGTGCAGATTCATTGCACCCACACTCCTCACATGAAGGGTCCGCACTCCTAGAAAATGGGGGATACGTTCCCTGAGTGTCTCCCCCCCACATTCTAGACGGTCCAGAGTCGTCGTGGGACCCCTTTATTTTTTTTCTTACAATAAATTGGTGAAAGAGGAAATGTTTTGGGGACTGTTTTTTCAAATAAATTTCTTTTGTCGATTTTTTTTTTTGTTAGTACTGACAGTTTAGGATGTTGGGTATCTAATAGACGCCATGACATCACAAACTGCTGGACTTGATCTCAGGTGACTTTACAGCTAGTATCAATTCGATTTATTACCCCGTTTGCCACTGCACCAGGGCACGGGATGAGCTGGGGTGAAGCGCCAGGATTGGCGCATCTAGTGGATGCGCCACGTCTGGGGTGCCTGCGGCCTGCTATTTTTAGGCTGTGAAGGCCCAATAACTATGGACCTTCCCACCCTGAGAATACCAGACCACAGCTGTCCGCTTTACCTTGGCTGGTGATCCAATTTGGGGGGGACCCTACTTTTATTGTGTAATTATTAATATTTATAAAATAATTATAGAAAAAGAGCCTGGGGGGACCTCCACATTGGATCCCCAACCACGGTAAAGCTGCCAGCTGTGGTTTTCAGGCTACATCCGTCTGCTTTACCCTAGCTGGCTATCAAAAATGGGGGGACCCAACGTCATTTTTTTTTTAACTATTTTTCAAATAGAAAAAATTAATGGACTTCCCTGTATTTTGATTGCCAACCAAGGTAACGGCAGGCAGATGGGGGTGGCAATCCATAGCTGTCTGCTTTATCTGCGCTGAGAATCAAAAATACCGCGGAGCGCTACGTCATTTTTTTTAAAGATTTATTTTTACAGCACTGTGATGTCCAGCAATCAAAATACAGGGAAGCCCATTTTGTTTTTAGTTATTTAAATAAATAATTAAAAAAAATATATATGGGCTCTCGCTGCATTTTTTGTATTGCTAGCTAAGGGTAATCCAAGCAGCTACTGGCTGCTAACCCCCACTGCTTGGTGTTACCTTCACTGGCAATGGAAAATCCAGGGAAGCATTTTTTATTTTTTTTGCCAAAAAACTACAAAAAAAGGACGTAAGCTTCGCCATATTTTTGTATGCTAGCCAGGTATAGCAGGCAGGTGCTGGAAGAGTTGGATACAGCGCCAGAAGATGGCGCTTCTATGAAAGTGCCATTTTCTGAGGCGGCTGCAGACTGCAATTCGCAGCAGTGGGGCCCAGAAAGCTCAGGCCAACCTGTGCTGCGGATTCCAATCCCCAGCTGCCTAGTTGTACCTGGCTGGACACAAAAATGGGGCGAAGCCTACGTCATTTGTTTTCTAATTATTTCATGAAATTCATGAAATAAAAAAAAAAGTGCTTCCCTTTATTTTTGGTTCCCAGCCGGGTACAAATAGGCAACTGGGGGTTGGGGGCAGCCGTAACTGCCTGCTGTACCTGGCTAACATACAAAAATATGGCGAAGCCCACATAATTTTTTCAGGGGGCAAATAACTTCTGCATACAGTCCTGGATGGAGTATGCTGAGCCTTGTAGTTCTGCAGCTGCTGTCTGTCTGTATGGAGAAGAGCAGACAGCAGCTGCAGAACTACAAGGCTCAGCATACTCCATCCAGGACTGTATGCAGAAGTTTTTTGCCCACCAAAAAAATGACGTGGGCTTCGCCATATTTTTGTATGCTAGCCAGGTACAGCAGGCAGCCACGGGCTGCCTCCAACCCCCAGTTGCCTATTTGTACCCGACTGGGAACCAAAAATATAGGGAAGCCCGTTTTTTTTAATTATTTCACTTATTTCATGAAATAATTAAAAAACAAATGACGTGGGCTTCGCCCCATTTTTGTGTCCAGCCGGGTACAACTAGGCAGCTGGGGATTGGAATCCGCAGCACAGGTTAGCCCGAGGTTTCTGGGCGCCTCTGCTGCGAATTGCAGTCCGCAGCCGCCCCAGAAAATGGCGCTCTCATAGAAGCGCCATCATCTGTCGCTGTATCCAACTCTTCCAACAGCCCTGAAGCCGGGTGGCTTGTTGGGTAATAATGAGTTAATACTAGCTTTGTTTTACTAGCTAGTATTAAGCCAGAGATTCTTAATGTCAGGCACGTTTGACCCGGCCATTAAGAATCTCCAATAAAGGGTTAAAAAAAAGACACCACACAGAGAAAAAATACTTTAATAGAAATAAATACACAGACACATTAGAGACTCCATCTTTATTACCCCCTGTCAGCCCTCCACGATCCATAGTCTTCTGTCTTTCTCGTTCAACAAATGCAGCTCTGCTCCATCACTGCTGCATGGGGGAAGACGCTGCTGCTCCCCGTGCAGCCTTCACTCCGTGAAGGCTGCACGGGAAGCAGCGTGCAGCCTTCACTCCGTGAGTGATCAGTGCTGCTGGCTGTCAGCGGTAACACTGACAGACGCGTTACCATAGCAACGGTGCTCCCGGAGCCGCGGTTAGCGGTGACGTCACCGCTAACTGCATTGGTATGGCAATGGTGATCTCCGTTAATGACCGGCTGTGTCAGCCGGTCCGTAACGGAACGGGGAGTCGACCGTGTGCTAGAGCATGTCGCCGGTACACGGCGATACACAAATTTGCACCGTGTACCGGAGAGATGCACTCGCAGGTCCTACATGACGAGTCATAGTCATGTGACCAGTCTGTAGCCAATGAGATAATAGCCACGTGACTGGTCACATGGCTATTTTGACGTCACGATAGGTCCTGCATCACTGCTGGCAGTGCTGGTCACCGGGAGGATTCAGCGATCATCGGATGGAATAACGGCAGGAGACAGAGTGCAGAAGGGATCGCGGGGATCGGTAAGTGTTATGGCAATGTTTATTAACTGTTTGTGTACATTTATCATGCATTTTTATATGTTTGTGATTGCCTCCCATTATATCCTATAGGTTCGAGTTTGGTTCGTCGAACGTTCGACGAACCGAAGTCGAACGAGACCTCCGTTCGGCGAACCGAACTCGAGCCGAACCACGGCCAGTTCGCTCATCTCTAATCGTTACATAGAAATAATCCCTTAAATTACTGTATACAAATGAATTCTGTTGCAGAACCATCAAGGAGAGGCAGCTTCTCTACAAGTCATTGTCCGACCCTTTAAAGGGAATCTGTCAACAGGTTTTTGCTACCTCATCTGACAGCAACAAAAATAAGCAGGGAAATTCTGACTCCAAAAGTGTATCACATAAATTGCTGCCTGAAGCCATTATGAAACAATCAAAGAATTTACAGTAGTTTGGGGATCAAAGCAGAGCTGTCCCCACCCACACCAGGCTCTCAATAGCCTACAATGACTGTGAGGTGTCAATTACAGCAGGGGGCATTTCAGATGTGTAGAGTTTCTAGTCCTGCAATGTTAATGACAGGGTAATAAACCCTTTTGTTTATCTAAACAATGCAGCACACTGATAAGAGAAGCACAGTTGCTTTTTGTTTTCTAACTCTTACAGCATGCTGTCCTCAGCTTATATAGCAAAAACCTCTTGACAAATTCTCTTTAACCCCTTAACGACCACGGGCAGTAATATTACATCCTAGCGGTCATAATGTTACTGCTGGCGATCTGCTGCCGGCAGCTTGCCTTGATCGGCGCACATCTCAGCTGATTTTCACAGCTGAGATGTGTGCCTGCTAGGCACGAGCAGAATCGTTATCTGCTCGTGCCGTTTAACCCCTTAAATGGTGCTGTCAATATGTGACAGTGCTATTATAATAGCGATCGGGGTAAACTTTTACTTACCACCCGATACCGGAAGTCACATGACGTGATCACGTGACTTCCAGTAGTTGTCATGGTAGCACAGGGTCATGCGATGATTCCTGTACCAGCCATGAATTACTTTCAGTTTCACTCCGCCCGGAGCCGAGTGAATCAGAAAGTGAACGTATCTGCTGTTTACAGCTGTGTAGCTGTGATCAGCAGATAGGGCAGAGCAATTGGATTGTTAATCGCTATAGCCCCCTAGGGGAACTAGTAAAATAAAAAAAAGTAAAAAAAAAGTTTTAAAAAATAAAAAAAAAACAAAAAAACCTAAAAGTTCAAATCACCCCCCTTTCGCCCCATTGAAAATTAAAGGGTTAAAAAAAAATTAAAAATATACACACAATTGGTATCGCCACGTTATGAAACACCCGATCTATCAAAATATAAAATCAATTAATCTGATCAGTAAACATCGTAGCGACAAAAAAATTCCAAACGCCAAAATTATGTTTTTTTTGTCGCCACAACTGTTGCGCAAAATGTAATAACAGGCGGTCAAAACGTAGCATCTGCGCAAAAATGGTACAGTTAAAAACATCAGCTCAAGATGCAAAAAATAAGCTGTCACTGAGCCAAAGATCCCAAAAAAATGCGATCGCTACGGGTCACGGAATATGGCGTAAAACGTACGCCACTTTTTTCAGACAAACTTCCGATTTTTTTTAACCCCTTATATAAAAGTAAACCTATACATGTTTGATGTCTACGAACTCGCACTGACCTGAGGCATCACACCCACACATCATACATATATTACCATATATTGAACACAGTAAATAAAATATCTCAAAAACAATAGTGCTATCGCACTTTTTTGCAATTTTTCTACATTTCGAATTTTTTTGCCATTTTCCAGTACACTATATGGTAAAACTTATGGTTTCATTTAAAGGTACAGCTCGTTCCGCAAAAAATGAGCCCTCACATTACCATATTCACTGAAAAATAAAAAAGTTACGTCTCTCAGAAGAATGGCGAAAAAAAAAGGGAAAGCGAAAAATCGGCCTGTCGTGAAGGGGTTAAACCCTTTCCTACTAGACAATATGTTTTTAATTTTTTCCTCCTCTTACTCCAAGACCCGGAACTTTGTTATTTTTCTGCCAACATGCATTTTGCAGGCAGTGTTGTAGTTTTAAATGACACCATTCATTATACCATAAACTTTGTGGGGAAAAAGTTCTAATTGTGATGAAATAGGAAAAAAAAATCCAATTCTGCCATTATATTGTGGCTTTGTTTTTAAGATATTGATTTTGAGTTAAAAAACTCCTGTCAAAATGGTTCCCCAGGCCAGTGTGATTCTGTGATTATGGCAATATCAAACATGTACAGGTTTTTTTTATCTAAGCTTAGAAAAAAAAATCTGAAATTTGCTGGAAAAAAAGAAGAATTTTGTGCTGTCAATTTCTGAGAGCTGTAGCTTTTTATTTTTTCAGCAACAGGGCTTGTATTTTTGCTTATCAAATTGATGTTTTTAAGTGATGCAATCTTAGGTTAAATACAATGATTTGATAGCTCTTTATTGCATCTTTCTAGGGAGGCTAATCAACCAAAAAAACAACAATTCTGGGATTTAGATTCTTTTCTATTTATGGCTTTTACCAAAATTGTACACTTTTACAGATGTGATGATACCAAACATGCACATTTTTTTATTAAAAGGGGAGTGATTTGACTCTGTAAATACAGAGGGGAAAAAAGTCATGGCGAAAAATGTTGGCACCCTTGAAAGTGTTCCACAAAATGAAGTATTTCTCCCAGAAAATTATTGCAATTATACACATGGTTATTTCCTTTGTGTGTAGTGGAATAACACAAAAAAATACAAAAAAGGCGAATTGGACATAACTTCACACAAAACCGCCAAAATAAGAAAAACAAAATAGTTGGCACTTTTTCAAAATTTTTTTCAAGCGTGCTCTTTCAGACTCACCTGTAGCAAGTAACATGTGTGGGCAATATGATAATCACACCTAAATCAGATAAAAAGGGGAGAAGTTGACTTAATTTTTGTAATGTGTGTCTGTGTATGCCACACTAAGGGGTACTTTGCACAATGCGACATCGCAAGCCGATGCTGCGATGCCGAGCGCGATAGTCCCCGCCCCTGTCGCAGCTGCGATATCATTGTGATAGCTGCCGTATAGTGAATATTATCGCTACGGCTGCTTCACATGAACTCACCTGTTGTGCGACGTCGCTCTGCCTGGCGAACCGCCTCCTTATTAAGGGGACTGGTCGTGCGGCATCACTGCGACGTCACACGGAAGGCGGCCAATAGGAGCAGAGGGGCAGAGATGAGCGGGATGTAAACATCCTGCCCACCTCCTTCCTTCCGCATAGCCAACGGGAGCCACGGTGACGCAGGTAGGAGATGTTCCTCGCTCCTGCGACTTCACACACAGCGATGTGTGCTGCCGCAAGAGCGAGGAACAACATCGGACCGTCGCGTCAGCGTAATTATGGTTTCGCCAACGCTACACCGATGATACGATTACGACGATTTTGTGCTCGTTAATCGTATCATCTAGGATTTACACACTACGATGTCGAGAGCAACGCAGGAAGTGCGTCACTTACGACATGACCCCACCGACATTGCACCTGCGATGTCGTAGTGTGCAAAGTACCCCTAAGTGTTACGTCCCCACCGGAATCCGCTCCAGCAACTTCTACTTCGATCACCAGGTGACGCCATATTCCTGCCATGGATAGTGCTGGTGATGGGAGAGGAGTCGATGCCAGCGGCGCTGGTGGGCGCAGGCTCCACTCATCCACTGGGCTGGGTTTCCTTGGGATCTGCAATACCAATGGCTGACTGTAGGTGTTGTGTGTCTTCCAGCTGAAGTTACCATCATTCAGCTACAACCAATGGGAAGACACCGCACCCTTCTTATTTCCCCTCCTGTCTGCTGACCACTGCCAGAGATAGTTCTGTATTCCTGGTTCCTGTCCCGCCCTGTTCTGTTTAGTGATTCTGGTGTTCTGAATTCTGCTTGTTTCCTGACTACCCTTCTGCGTGCTGTTTATGTACCTCGCTGCCCGATCCGGATTTGACCTCTGCTTTGTTTTTTGATTACGTCTTTGCCTGCTGATTCTGTTCCTGTTTTGCATTTCCCAGTTCGACCCTGCCTGACTACTACTCTCATCGGCCTGCAGCTTTCCACAGGTAGTGATCACCTTGGGCCCTGTGTAGTACCAAATCCCTGTATAGGGGTTAAAGGGTTTCAGGGTTCTAGGGGTCCTGTTTGGTGAGGGGCTCCCTCTAGCCTGTCCATTACAGCCTGTCTGAGTCTGTGGATCCAGGCAGGCATTACAGAAAGAGACGAGATCTGTCTGAGAACTTCAGGACCAAAATTGTGGAAAATATCAACAACCTTAGGGTTACAAGTAGGGCTCAGTGGACCCAAACTGTAAAAGTCCGGATTCGCGTGGTTTCAAAGATGCCCGGGTGCTGGACCCAGGCTCGGGATTTAGGGTGTACGATCTGGAATTGGCACTGGGGAAATTAAAGGAAAAATTAATAAAACAAGAATTAAGTGAGCGTTTGATACTTACGGAGACTCGTGTCATGGCGGCAAACTGCTTTTGGGTCGCGCATTCACTTCCTGTGGTGCACAATAGACTCATCGCCTACACACAGCTTTCCATGCTTATCCCATCCACCGGCCGCCCTGTCAGTTGTGATTCGTTGCAGTCAGACACGCCCCCAGCCTGTGACAATGTCTGCCTGCAGTCATTGCTCATCGCGGCTCAGTCATTGTCTACACTCTCTGCCGGTGGTCTTGCTCTATGGCCTCTCGCTGTGAGATGTAGCAGAGCTGGAAGTGTCATTGGAATAATAAAGTGGTGAAAGATGATGTGTTTTTATATTCTATTCCAAATAAAGGATTTTTTTCTCTGTGTTTGTTATTTACTTTCATTTACAGGTACTGATGGAGGTAGCTCATAGACGCCTGTGCCATCACTAACCTAGGGTTTAGTAGCAGCTGTGCGCTGTTATTAAAACGTGCTATTACCTCAATTGCCACCACACCAGGGCAACAGGAAGAGCCGGTAAAGCACTGGGATTGTCACATCTAGTGGATGTGGCAATACCGGGCAGCTGCGGGCTGAGGTTAGCAGCAGCCCCCAGCTGGCTTTATCTTAGCTGGGTATCAAAATTGGGCAGGGGACCGCACGTGTTTTTTTTTTATTAATTATTTATTTAAATAAAAAATAAAAAAAAGCCGTGTGTGGTTTCTCTTAGACCTGAGTCATACTTGCGAGGGACTAGCGCGAGTCTTGCGTCGCATCACCCGGCACAGCCGCACACTCTCCTAACATGAGTGGGTTTGCCATTGCGTCTCTATGGAGCTGCACGCTCATGTTCAGACAGTGGCAGGCCGTGCTGGGTGATGTCATGCCAGACTCGCACGAGTCTCACATCGCATCACCCGGCATAGCTGCACACTCTTCTGACAGGAGCGTGTCGGCCACATGTGTTTCTATGTAACTGCACACTCATGTTTGGAGAGCGGCAGGCCATGCCTGGTGATGTGATGCGAGTCCTTCGCATGTGTGACTCTGGGCTTACTTGATACGCAGCACAGATAAAGCCCGACAGCTGGGGGCTGCAGCCTTGGGCTTTATCTGTGCTGTCATCAGAAAAAGGGGGAACCTGCGCCGATTGTTTTATTTTTTCATTTATTTTTATACCACCATGCTGACCTGCAGACCCTTGCACTGCTTTCCCCAAATAGTTTGAAAAGTTAGAGGTGATTTTTATATTCTTTCGATTGCTAAACTCATTACAATATAAAATATTGAAAAATTCAATCATGCAATGTTTTTTCACAAACACTGACTCCCTAGTCTTTTTCTTGCATAATACTTTGACCCCTTTATGGGACCTTTGGTGAGTGATTTTGGTGTCATTAGATTGGTTAGAAATTAATGAAAACTGTGCTGTGATTGGTTGCTGTGGGCAGAGAAGATTTTCTTAACCCAGCTTCCAGAGTGTACTGGTGTCTATGAGTGGAGACTCTATTGATTCATCCTATTATGTTGATTACATCGGACCTGGAGGGGTATTTTGGGGGTTAATAAAGTGGTGAAGAAGGTGGTTTTTGTCTTATTTCAAATAAAGGATTTTTGGGGTGTTTGTGGTTATTTACCGTCACTTACAGATTAGTGAGGGGATGTCTCATAGACACCTACCATCACTAATCTAGGACTTAGTGGCACGTCTGGGCTGCTATTAAATCCTTATTACCTCGACGCACTGCACCAGGGCAATCGGGAAGAGCCGGGTAAAGTGCCGGGACTGTTGCGATTCCGGGCAGCTGCAGGAAGATATTTTTAGGCTGGGGAGCAGCCTAATAATCATAGGCCTCCCCAGTCTGAGAATACCAGCACCCAGCTATGGGGCTTTATCTTGGCTGGGTATCAACATTGAGGGGACCGCACACTGTTTTTTTCAAACTATTTATTTATTTGCTGTATGATGTAGACCTGCCCACCAGCATCTGTGATTGGTTGCAGTCAGACAGCTGTCATTCTGTGTGGGGGCGTGTCTGACTGCAACCACTCACAGCCACTGGTGGGCAGTGGAAGCAGTGAATATGTATGAGCCTAATGAGCGGCCCGGGGAGAAGATTGAGAGGCTGCGGGAGCAATATGACAGCCGCACCAGTAATTAGGTAGTATGAAGGGCTTCCTCCTACCCCTTTAGCCGGATTCTGGTCTGCATAGACTTTATCTGGGGATCAGCATGTGGACAGATAACGGGGATCAATCCCACGCCGCCCCGAGTCAGCGGGGGATTCATTTGCCAGTCTTCCGAAATGCAGGGATAAAACGCAAAAAGAATTGACATGCTGCTTCTTTTTTCTGCAACCAAAACTGCAAGGAAAAAAAAAGCAATATGCGCACAGCCTTTCTGAATTCTCATAGACTTTTCTGGGGAAGACAATGCATGCAGTTTTGGGCAACAAACTACACCCCAAAAAAAACAATGCAGCGTGCTCACAGGGCTTAATACAGTAATATGATATCCAGCATGCAATTGCATCTCTCAACACCCAATGTAAGCTGAATTGGGAAAGTATGTCTGCACAACCCCTTTGATTAATCTGTTGTATTAGATCTATGCCTCTTCCTATCAACCGGAAAGAAATAGAGTATGCATATTTTGTGCTGTCATTGATAACTTCTGCGAAGAAGAATTGAGGACACATGAATATGAAGAATGCAGTTTACAGACTGTGGTTTTATCCTGAGGAAGAAGCTGGATACCTTTGAAATGTGTAGATAATAAACCGCATTCTCCTTGTGCATGTCCTGGAGTCTTCTTTGTGGAAGTTATTAATGGCAATGCAGAATATCCACACACCATTGCTTTCCAGTTATTCTATTCCTACATGAATCTGCAGTAGAGATCAGAGAACCCGAACTCTAAATCGGTGTCTGAATTCAGAGTTCAGGTGCTGTACGTATGCTAACCACTCAATCAAGCATCACGGTGCTTTGAGTCTCTGAACGGCTGTTACTGGGGGTAAACACAATATTTTCGGATGTAGTGTGTGCAAAAAAAAAACAAAACAAAAACCCTGACCTCCCTCCCCAGAAAATGATTTATTTATGACTGGCTGTATGTGGGCAGAGAGCCAAACTGTCCAATCAGTGACTTCCAATGGATTTTGGGCTCCGGGATTAAGTTCAGGTTAAGTCTAAGTCGTGGACTGAACTTTATCTAAAGTCTGGCTGAACCGGGCGAGCTCGAACTTCCACATGGCCGCTCATCTCTAATCTGCAGCAGCTGTATCTATCCAAACTCCTATATATTTCCATGTGTCACAATTTTATATGTGAGCAAGCACCCCTCTCTTTTCTACCATTTATACCAGTAGACCCTATTGCACTTTTTTTGGTCCCCAATTTTTGTTGTTTCTTATCTACTGGGCATTTTAAAATAAATCAATTTTATTACACATTACCTTACTTTGTATTGAAAATTAACATCAATCCTTTGTGCTGTATGGTTTTGTGGTATTGTGTAGACAACATGTGTAAATCTGTCCTTTTTATTTGGCTTACAGTGACTACGTGAAGGATTTATTTTTGTCTCGAGTTAAATTCCCATTGATTTGTCGCTCTGTTGCTGGTATGGAGGGAAAGTCTCAGCAAGCCATGCAGAGAGTTAGTTGTGTGAGGAAGACTTTTGCTAGCAGCTTTGCTGCTGTGAAGAGGAAGTCGGTGTGTGCCCAGATCAAGCTTCAAATGGTGAGTGTCCCTGATGATGGATATTTAGAAATAAGTTATTGTTTATGTGTCTGAATTATGTGTCTTTTTCCATGACATTTAATGGCTATAAACCCTTATACTCCTGATGAAGCCAAATTAACAGTGAAACATATCATCATAAGGTTATATGATAAGTGGCTGTCCCTGGTACTAAGTAAGGTGGTGGTGCTGCTGACACACCATCAACTCAGTTATTACAGCAAAAGAGAGTTGAGGAATTGGGTTCTCAATTTTACACCAATATTGAAAAATCTACATATACAGTACATACATTGGAAAATCACTCTTGATAAAGCATGCTGTGTGAAACGCTTGTTAGGTTGGCCGGGAACTAGGAGTCCCCCTTTAATTTGGTTGATACTGTGCACTTGACCATGTAGTAACATTATTTAAATTAAATTATATTTTGGGTACTTTTCTCTGCTGTATGTGATTCCAGTCACCACTTTATATATGTTGGATGTCAAGCATTACTATTTTCATTTGTATTTTATCCTTATTACTGGTATCATTCACCTTTGACTATTGCTCCTTCTTTTTATTTATATATACTTTATTAATTTGATTACTATTTCTTCAGGCATGATCATCTGCATAGTGCCATCCCTTAGGATCTCTAACTGCCCTGCCTATTTTTCCTCTGTCTGGTTCTTGATCTTCTATGGATTCCTTATATTATAGTTTTCATATATTTTTATCTAATTTTCAACAAAGTTGCTCAATTTTACATTTATGTATGCAGAATATTATGAAGTCCCGAACATAAGAAACATGGCTAAAGGCCACTTTACACACAGAGATAAATCTGCGGCAGATCTGTGGTTGCAGTGAAATCATGGACATATTGTTCCATTTGTACACAGCCACAAACCTGGCACTGATTGTCCACAATTTCACTGCAACCACAGATCTGCCGCAAATTTATCTCTGTGTGTAAAGTGGCCTTTAGCCATGTTTCTTATGTTCGGGACTTCATAATATTCTGCAGGTGACCTATATTTATGCATGGGACTAATCCAGCATCATATTATAGACTAAAGGGTGCTTTACACGCTGCAACATCGCTAGCGATTGCCAGCGATGTTGAGCGCGATAGCACTCGCCCCTGTCGTTGGTACGATATGTGGTGATTGCTGCCGTAGCAAACATTATCGCTACGGCAGCGTCACACGAACATACCTTGTCAGCAACGTCGCTGTGACCGCCACACAATCCCTGTGCGTTTGGTGTCAGAGCGACGTCACTGCGGCGTCACTAAGCGGCCGGCCAATAGAAGTGGAGGGGCAGAGATGAGCGGGACGGGGGAGGGATTGTTCGGCGGTCACAGCGACGTTGCTGACAAGGTATGTGCGTGTGACGCTGCCGTAGCGATAATGTTCACTACGGCAGCGATCACCACATATTGCACCGACGGGGGCGGGTGCTATCGCGCTCGACATCGCTAGCAATCGCTAGCGATGTCGCAGTGTGTAAAGCACCCTTTACAGTCTGAATTTAGGTCCAGCAAGAAAGAGCCATGAACAGGTGATACTGGGAAAACACCAAAGTAGTGTTGGATACTGCAGAAGACAGCGACCGACATGTATTTTAAAGAATGTTACATTACTAGTAGCTAAATTAAATAAAAAACAATGCAGGTTGGGACTTTACGTTAGCATTGGGTTTATCTCAAAATTCATAATAAATAATATCTCATGAAAGTGATATTTAATAATACTAGTGGATATGTAACATGACGCAAAGTGGTAGCCATGTGCGAGGGAATTGTTTTCCAAATCTCGGTACCCTACAGAAAGATGGGGGCCCTGGGTGTGTGTGGTGGTACTCTTTCTGCTGTGGACACCTTAACGTTCAGCCATGCCATGCTCTGTGTGATGCCATCCTTTTATCGCCAAGATGATGAAGCCTTGTGAAAACAGTCTTTTTTACTGAAGAATACATTTACATATAAAGGGTACTAAATAGTACACTTGAAGCTCTCTTCTATATAATACAGAGAGACATGATTTTTCGAGACATCACTTCACTTTTGTACATTATACAGGCACATCAGATAGTGTGAACCTTCATGTTCCTGATACAGGGCCACACAGGTCAATGTGTTATGCTGTGAATCATGTACCCAGACTACTGGCTGTGATCCCTTTCATGGGCCGCTTCTAGAGCCTCATATCTCTCCTTGTGTTCTCAGCTGGGCAGATCCTTTTCCTTCTTAATTTCCCCCACGACTGGCCAACAAGGACGAACTCCCGCCAAAGTTTTTAATTAGCAGGGATCACTCAGTTGCCTGTATGGTAGATCTCTTTCACCACTAAAGGTTCTTGCTGTAACTTGCTTTCTTGTACTTACTATACACACCAAACACGTGTATTCTTTTGGAAGGTGTTCTGTACTCCTGCATTGTTCACTCACTACACAAACTGCCCTACAAACAGGAACTGACTCACCCTGGTCTCTATCACTCCTCCCTCTACCTGACTAAGGGGTACTTCACACACAGCGAGATCGCTACTGAGATCGCTGCTGAGTCACGTTTTTTGTGACCTCATTAGCGATCTCGCTGTGTGTGACACTGAGCAGCGATCTGGCCCCTGCTGTGAGATCGCTGCTCGTTACACACAGCCCTGGATTGTTTTTTTATTGTTGCTCTCCCGCTGATAAGCACACATCGATGTGTGTGACAGCGAGAGAGCAACAATCCTGAATGTGCAGGGAGCAGGAGCCGGCGTCTGACAGCCTGCGGTAAGCTGTAACCAAGGTAAACATCGGATAACCAAGGTGGTTACCCGATATTTACCTTCGTTACCAGCCTCCGCAGCTCTCACGCTGCCAGTGCCGGCTCCTGCTCCCTGCACACACTAAGTTAAGCGGTGTGAGCTGGTAACTAAGGTAAACATCGGGTAACCATACCCGATGTTTACCTTAGTTACCAGTGTCCGCAGCTTCCAGACGCCGGCTCCGTGCAAGCGCAGCGTCGCTTGCACGCCGCTGCTGGCTGGGGGCTGGTCACTGGTCGCTGGTGAGATCTGCCTGTTTGACAGCTCACCAGCGACCATGTAACGATGCAGCAGCGATCCTGACCAGGTCAGATCGCTGGTCGGATCGCTGCTGCATCGCTAAAGTGTGAAGGTACCCTAAGTGTTAACCCTGTCTTTTCCAAACAAAAAAAAGAGTCTATATAAGAGTAGAAAGGATACAGTGACCTCTTGTGCAAGCCACAAGGAAATTAACACGTTACTACAAAATAACATTTCAGAAATACAAACATTACTTAAATATGATTGGTGTCTTCAGGGGAAAACATGACAGCCTGTCCACCTCCTTACAGATATAGTGGAAGATGGGTAACATTTTTCAGTTTGTTTAGACAATTGTAAATGCAAGCCTGAATATTTGAAAAACATCATGTACAAGAGTGGTGCATTATCTAGAAGAAAGTAGCCATGTTATCTTTTACAACTCTTTTTAAATCAACAATTATTTAGATTAAAGGCATTGTCCAGTCTTCTAATGAGTCTGCAGTTAGGGTGGTGTCACACACAGCGACGACGACAACGACGTCGCTGCTACGTCACCATTTTCCCGTCGCTGTCGCTGTGTGTGACATCCAGCAACGACCTGCTGTGAGGTCGCCGGTTGTTGCTGAATGTCCAGCTTCATTTTTTGGTCGTCGCTCTGCCACTGTGACGCACACATCGCTGTGTGTGACAGCGAGAGAGCGACAAAATGAAGCGAGCAGGGAGCAGGAGCCGGCGTCTGGCAGCTGCGGTAAGCTGTAACCAGGGTAAACATGGGGTAACAAGGGAAGACCTTTCCCTGGTTACCCAATATTTACCTTTGTTACCAGCATCCGCCGCTCTCGCTGCCAGTGCCGGCTCCCTGATCTCTGTACATGTAGCTGCAGTACACATCGGGTAATTAACCCGATGTGTACTGTAGCTAGGAGTGCAGGGAGCCAGCGCTAAGCAATATGCCGTGTCGTTATGATCGCTGCTGCTTCTGCTGTTTGACAGCTAAGCAGCGATCATAGCAGAAACTTACAAGGTCGCTGTTGCGTCACATAAAATGGTGACGTAACAGCGACGTCATTGTCGCTGTCGCTATGTGTGCACCCAGCTTTACTATGTTCATCTGCAGACTCATAAATCCTTACATCATGTGCACTGCGCACTGTTAGGATTGTCTTGTGTTGCCAGCAAAAGTGGGTGGTCACATGGCTGCAAGAATATGATTTTAATATTGCTGGCCACATTCTGACTAGAGGTGCTTGGCCTTAATCAAGTCACTTGAATTGAGCAAGGTCGAGCATGTATTGTCAGCACGTGACAATTTTTAGCAGCTACACCAGAGAATCCTGACAGGGTGTGGTGCACAAGCTCTAAGGATTCAGAAGACTGCAGTAACAAGTAAAGACTGACTAGAATTTCCTAAAAAGTCCAAACAATCCCATTAAAGTGCCACATTTCTGCTAGTTTTATGTTAAATGTGATATCTACTGATAAGATCATAAGTAGTGATGGGCGAATCTGAACTATAAAGTTTTGGGTCTGTACCGGATACCTAGTGTCCGTGCATGGACTCCGAACATAGACTTCTCAGGAAAGTCTGTGTTAATGTTAATGTTCAGATTCTGCCACCCAGATAATGATAGAAATTAAAAAAAAAGGAAGGAAGAGAACAAGTAATAAAACAGGACTGTTATACTTACTGACCTTCCCTGCAGCTGAAACAGTACTTCCAGGTCTGCTCTGTCATGATCTAGGACCGGTATGTCCCACTCAAGAGTTTCCCAGACCTGGCCTGGTCATGTCAGGGGTTAACTCCCATCAGCCTCATTCTGGTTTCAGGAGACACTATATCTGGTCTTTGCACTTGCACTCTGTGCTTGTTATAGTTTTGCTCTGCAGCCTGTGACTGGTTCTGGTGAGGTTTCCTGTTTTATCTGACTCCTTGTTACCGTGCCCTGACCTGTACCCTCCCCCATTTGTCTGTCTGTCCCAATCCCTGACTTCCTGCTCCTGTCAGTTGTTTGTGTTTCCCTCTGCATACCTGATCTCCCGACTTCCAACTCGGTTCTGTTTTCTGACTTGATTTTGATCCTCCCTTTGCAGTGACTTGACTTGCCTGGCTTGACCCTGACTGTTTGACTACTCTATTGCCCCCTGGTGGTTCGCCTGTGAACTGCCTGCTAAAGTCACTCTGCTGTACTACAGCCTCCTTTCTGTTACAGTGTTACTTTGACTCTCCTTTACTACTCTGCTACCACCTAGTGGGGAATATGCTGTGCTACGTCTTACCAACCCTTGGTACAGCGTGACATGCTCATTAGCTCTCATCCATATTCACTGCTTCCCCGCCAACCGTCAGTCCCAGCATCAGTGATTGGTTGCAGTCAGACATGCCCCCACCGTGTGTGGCAGTATAAGTGATTGGTTGGAATCACACACGCTGTCTGTATCCCTATAGTGGTGTAAAAATAAATAAATAAATTGGCTTAGGGTCCACCCATATCGTGATACTCAGCACAGATAAAGCATATGGCTACAGGCTGCAGCCCCCAGCCTTGTGCTTATCATGGAGCTGTGTATTAAAATAAGACAGACACTATGCGGCTTTTTTTAAATGATTTAAATACATAATTTAAAAAACGACTTCAATGAGACCTGCATCTCCTGACAGAAAACCGCGTATTTTTGCCAGGTGATGCAGATTTGGTGCTGAAATTTATACACCTTATTCCTGAAACAAATCTGCATCTTCTGGCAAAAATATGCATCTAAACGCAATGTGGTTTTGATGCGATATTGATATGGTTTTTACCATTAGATGCAGTATTGGTGCAGGAATTTGGTGTACAAGTTTCAGCACCAAATCTGCATCTCCTGGCAAAAAAAATGTAGTTTAGAAGTGGTATTCTGCCAGGAGATGCAGATTTGTTGCTGAAATTTTACTAAAAAGTTGCTGCAACAAATCTGCATCTCCTGGCAAAAAAACGAGGTTTTGATGCGCTATTGATACGGTTTTTGCAAGCAGATGCAGTACTGGTGTGGGAATTAGATATAGAAATTTCAGGACCAAATCAGCATTTCCTGACAAAAAAACGCATCCAAACACCATGCAGTTTTGATGCAATATTAGTACGCTTTTTACCAGTAGATGCAGTATTGGTACAGAAATTTGGTGCATAAGTTTCAGCACCACATCTGCATATCCTGGCAAAAAATACTATTTAGATGTGGTTTTCTGCCAGGGGATAGAGATTTGGTGCTGAAAATTATACACCAAATTCCTGCACCAAATCTGTATCTTATGGGAAAAAAAATGCATCTAAACGCAATGCGGTTTTGATGCGATACTGATGCACTTTTTGGCAGGAGATGCAGTATTGGTGCAGGAATTTGATGTATAAATTTCAGCACCAAATCTGCATCTCCTGGAAAAACAATGCAGTTTAGGTGTATTTTTCTGCCAGGAGATGCACATTCAGTGCTGAAAGTTATACACCAAATTCCTGCACCAAATCTGAATCTCATGGAAAAAAAATGCATCTAAACGCAATGCGGTTTTGATGTGATACTGATGCGGTTTTTGGCAGGAGATGCAGTATTGGTGCAGGAATTTGATGTATAGATATCAGCACCAAATCTGCATCTCCTGGCAAAAAAGTGTAGTTTAGGTGTAGTTTTCTGCCAGGAGATGCACATTCAGTGCTGAAAGTTATACACCAAATTCCTGCACCAAATCTGCATTTTGTGGCAAAAAATTACATCAATATCACTTCAAAACTGTATCGCGTTTAGATATATTTTTCTAGAAGATGCAGATTTGATACAGGAATTTGGTGTATAAATTTCAGCACCAAATCTACATCTATTGGCAAAAAAATGTGGTTTTCTACCAAGAGATGCAGGTCTCATTGAAGTCAATGAGTTCACCTGAGGTGTGGTCACTGAGTTCAAAGAGTTCCTCTGAGGTGAGTGTACCTACAGTCACAGTTGTGAAACCATGGGAACCTCCAGCTGTGACTGCTGGTAAACTCAGTGACGCCTCTGCTCACAGTTGCAGCTCAGTCAGTGTCTGCCTGAAGCCACAGCGGGTAGTCATGTTCTGTAATGTGTCCGCACACTGCGACTTCAGTATATAGTAGAGCCAGCATCATTGTTGGACCTTGTGTGAATTACGTCAGACCTGGCTGTTTGTTGGGTTAATAAATTGGAGAAAGTGGGTGGTTTTTTTTATTTTATTTTACATAAAGGATTTTTTGGGTGCTTGAGTTTATTTCTTCTCTCTTACAGGATTAGTAATGGGGGGTCTCATAGACCAGTACCCATTACTAATCTAGGGCTTAGTGGCAGTTGGAAGTGGTCATTAACTCCTTATATTAACCCGATTGCCATCTCACCAGGACAACCGGCATGAGCTGGGTAAAGTGCCGGGATTGTTGCATCTAATGGATGCAACAATTCTGGGCAGCTTCAGGCTGATATTTTTAGCCTGGAGGGACCCAATAACCATGGGCCTCCTTAGGCTGAGAATACCATCCCCCAGCTGTCAGCTTTATCATGACTGGGTATCAAACTTGGGGAGCACAGCATCCTGGTTTTTAAAAATTATTTATTTAAATAATTTTTAAAAAAGCCACATAGGGTCCCTCTTATTTTGATACACAGCCAAGATAAACACACAGTTGGGGGTTTCAGCCTGTAGTCATGTGCTTTATCTGTGCTGTGTATTACAATATAGAGGGATCCTAAGTTAAATTTTTTTTTTTTTTTTTACTTCACTATAGGGACACAGACAGTGTGTGTGATTCCAACCGATCATAGACGCTGTCACACAGGGTGGGGGTATGGTATGACTGTAAGAAATCACAGATGCGGGGACTAACGGTGGGCAGGGGAAGCAGTGAAAATGTATGAGAGTTAATGAGCGGACCTGGAAACAATGTGACAGCCGTGAGGGAGATTCTGTAAGTTTGACGGTCCAGCTTTGATGCCCCCTAACCTTTTCTACCACCATTTTACATCCAATGTTTAGGTCCCCACAGATGTATATGGGGTTTGGAGTCCAGGCAGATGTTCGTTTCAAATCCAGTCCCCAACTGGACTTTTTTTAAGTCTTGCCAGACCCGTTTGAACTCGAACATCTGTGGTTCACCCATGTAATCACAAGTCTTTACTTTTTTAGACTAAGCCAATGGCCATTCCATTATTTCAACCTTAACACATTTATATGTTTAAAAGATGAATAGAAAAGTATCCCTTGTTCCCTGTAATACATAACATATATGACATATTTTTAATGTACAAGAAATATTAGCTTTTAGTGATATTGAATAATGAAGATTCTGCTACTGATTCAGACGCAAGAGAGGAATTATTTGTTTTCTTTGCAGCTTTTTATATCCCAAAGATGACAAATTTAATCACGATGATCAAGATTAAAACTTGACTGAACTAATTTCTGAGCCGTATCTCAAAACTCATTTATTTAAGCTTTAGTGCCTTTAGTTATTTGCCTTTTTCTCATTTGAATATTGGTAATAACTTGAAAAAACCCAAAATATTTATTAAGGATTAGGAAAGAGTCTTGAAAGCAATTTGAAATGAAATGCATATTTCCACAATCATTTACACAGGATTAATATTAACAGAATCACTACCGAGCATATTGCATATTAACAAGGCTCAAACATAAATAACATTGCTTTACTTTCTTCAGTCTGTGAGGTTGTCCTTGGAGTCCTGCAAACTCACCCTTTCTTCTGTCAACATCTCCTGCACAAAAATCAATGTTGGCACCTGAGCTTGTGGATCTGAATTGCTCATGTAAACTCTACATCTTTAGATTATGCAGTATTAATGGAATATGAATCTCCTAGACTGTGCACAAAGAATAAAGCAATTGACCACTAACTTGTAGGTGATATACTTTTGTTTTGTATGTAGGGTAAAATTCATGCAATACAAATTGTTAACCTATTCTTTTATGTAGAGATGAGTGAATAAATTACAATAGCATTGAATTCTACTTGAATTTTATATAACTGTATTCGCCAAAAAGTGGATTTTTTTGTAATTTCCTTCAGTGCAGATTCAGATGCCATTTTTCAAACCATAAAACGCCATCAAAATTAGAGATGAGCAAACCCATATGATAAAGTTTGGGGCTCGTAATGGACAACTAGTGTTTGGTACTGAACTCCGAACACAGACTTATCGCAAAAGTCCATATTACTATTAGGGTTCACCACTGGAATACAGCTTGTTAAAAGGTTACCACACAGCCAATCAAAGGCTTTTAGGCTGTGGGCACTACCGTACTCATCTCAGCCTTGTCAAGTATTGGCATGGCAGTGACTCGCTGGTGCACCATGTGACCAGGCCTGTATAAAGGCTGGATCACGGGTTGCGCTGCCATTTCATTCTCAGCCTGTTGCAAAGTGCCCTAATATAGTCTGGTACAGAGTGCCATAACAGTCTGGTGCACAGTGCCTTAACAGCCTGGTGCATAAATAAAAAAATGACTTGGTGTGTTCCCTATTTTTCATAACCATCGCAGGTAAAATAGACAGCTGAGTGCTGCAGCCCACTGTTGTCTGCTTTACCTAGGCTGCTTATCCAAAATAGATAGGAATCCAATTTGTGTTTTTTAATTATTACTATTTTTTTTTTAATCATTTAAGAAATGGCGTTTGGGTTCCACATATTTTTGATAACTAGCAAAGGTAAAGCAGACATCTGAGGGGGCATATTTAGTTCAATTATTTAAGGAACAGGTGTGTGGTCCCCCCTTTTTCGATATCCAGGCAAGGTAAAGCAGACAGCTGAAGGCTGGTTTTATTATGCTGGGAAGGCCCATGGTTATTTGACCATTTGCAGCCTAAAAATAGCAGCCCACAGCCACCTAAGAGGTGGCGCATCCATTTGATGTGCCAATTCTGGTGCTTTGCCCAGCTCTTTCTGATTGCCCTGGTGCCATGGCAATTGGGGTAATACTTTTGGGGTTGATGTTAGCTGTAAATTGACAGCTGGCAATCAAGTCCAGGGGTTAGTCATAGATGGGCGTCTATCAGATACTCCCATTGCTAACCCGGAAAGTGAACAGTTAAAAAAACACACACAGGAAAAAAAATAGTTAATTTGAATAAAAACTCCCCCACCTCATTCACCAATTTATTGATTAAAAAAAAAATCCTAGAAGTTCTGACGTAATCCAATGGTGTAATGAGAAATTCTGCACCTGCCTCTGACTGCAATGTGGCCTATGGAACCTCATCTCAGAACGAGGCTCCATAGGATTCAATGGGCATTTTGGCACATTACAACATTGGATTATGTTCTCAATAAATTGGTGACTGACGGAACGTGGGGGAGTCTTTATTCAAATAAACTATTTTTTTTCCTGCGTGTGTGTGTATTTTTTATCTGTACACTTACTGGGTTAGAAATAGGGGTTTCTGATACACTCCTCTCCATTACTAACCCTTGGGCTTTATGTAATTTATCCATTTAAAGCTGACATCAACCCCACAGGTATTACCTTGATTGCCACCACACCAGGACAATTGGGAAGAGCCATGCAAAGCTCCAGAATTTGCACATATAATGGATGTGCCACTTCCGGTGTGGCTGTGGGGAGCTATTTTTAGCTTGGGAAGGGTCAAAAAACCATGGGCCATCCCAGCCTAATAAAACCAGCCTTCAGCTGTCTGTTTTACCTTGCCTGGATATCAAAAAAGGGGGGACCACACACATTTTCCTTAAATAATTGAACTAAATATTTAAAAATACAGCTTGAGATGCCCTCTATTTTTGACAGCCAGCCAGGGTACAGATGACGTCTGAGGACTGCAACCCACAGATATCTGCTTTATCTATACTGGTTGTTGGAAAATAGAGTGAACTCCACATCATTTTTTTTTATTCCCTATCCACATTTGTTTGTAGTACAATAATCCTGCTACTACCCCCATTTTGCTTCATTTTGCAGCTCCCTAACCCTTACTACAACCATTTTACAGCACCAAAGTTTGAATCCCCATTGACATACTGTATATGGGGTTCAGGGTTCAGTGTCATGTCCGGATCCCTAGCCAAACGTTTAACTAAAGTCTGGCCAAACCCGGCGAACCTGAACTTCCACAGGTCCACTCATCCCTATTCAAAATGTTAGGAGTCACTTGTGGGGGGTGTCTACTCTTTAGGCACATCAGGAGCTCTCCTAATGCAACATGGCTTCCGTTAACATTTCCAGCCAATTTTTTTTACATTGCAAAAGTAAAATTGTGCTCCTTCCCTTCTGAGCCCTGCTGTGCGCTCAAACAGTAGTTTTCTGCCTTATATAGGGTATCAGCGTAATCAGGAGTAATTGTACAACAAATTTTGTGATCCTTTTTCTTCTGTTGCCCTTATGAAATTTGGGGCTAAATAAACATTTTTGTGGGAAAAAGTAATATTTTCATTTTTTTTCCATATTGCTTTAATTACTGTGGATCACCTTAAAGATCAATACACCACTTGAATGTGGTTTTGAGTAGTATGAGGAGGGAAGTGTTTAAAATGGTGTCACTTTGGGGTATTTTCTCTCACTTAGGCATCGCAAAGTCACATCAAATGTGATGTGGTCCCTAAAAAAATGTTTTTGGAAATTTTGTTGGAAAAATTAGAAATTACTGATAACCTTTTAACCCTTCTCTCTTCTTAACGAGAAAAAAAATAAATAAAAAGTGATGCTCATCTAAATTAGACATATGGGAAATATGAATAAAACCTTAATATAGGACATAGTAGAAACAATAGTTTTGCTCACCTTGGGTGGTTATGTGAAGTCACAACCACTATAAAAGTTAAAATAGCCAGCTGCCACTGCCCAGTAGGTGGGTGAAAAACCCACCAGATGGAAATTACCAAAACAGGTTAAATACACATTTAAAAACTGGCTGCGCTGTTGGAAAGAAGTCTCATGCCGTGGTATTCTTTGAAGGTTCTTTATTATTCACTATGCCTTTCAATGCTGTACTGGCATTTTTATCAAGTCTAAAAAACCAACAGGTCAGGTTATTAAATATTTTGTGTGACATACAATTTTCACTAAATTTCCAATATTTCACAAATAAACACCAAAAATATTGTTCTAAATTTACCACAAACATAAAGAAAAATATTTCACAATAAAAACATTCTCAGATTCACTGAGATCCATTGAAGTGTTCCAGAGTTATTACCTTATAAAGTGACTCTGATCATAAGTGAAAAAAATGGCCTGGTTAGGAAGTTGAAAACAGGCTTCAGAGTGAAAGGGTTAATGGCATCCAGTCACAATCAAAATTATTTCCCATCTGCAAGTTGCAAGTTATAGAGCAGAAATAATTGATCAAATTGAATTATAGTTTTGTTTGTAAAGACTTCATATAACTTTTTCATTTTTTGATCTATATTTATGTTCCTTGTGGGTTTAGGAGTCAAGTGGGTGGTCCAAATGAGTGATTGACAGTTATTTCAATGTGCACAATAATACAAGGAAGCTCAAAATAACACACACACACACAAAAAAAAAATTCCCCCAGCCACCTTACCGGTACTCCCTGATGTGTTGATCTTTAGTATGGTCTGGAAATAGAGTCCGCAAGGAAAGCAGGGCAGGAGCCAGCTACGAAAGTCCAATGCAGGAATAATGATCCAAATTCCAGCGGACAAATACCAGGACTCAATAGTTGTTCTTTTAAAAAAATTCCTTTTGTAAAGTAGTTTTATTTGAAACAAAGTAGTTAAAAATCAATCCACACATTGGGCAAAGAACAAGTGTCGGATAGGGATAGTTGTCTCCCGGACTACGCGTTTCGGCGTGGATGCGACTTCTACATGGTCCTCTGAGGACCATGTAGAAGGTGCATCCACGCCGAAACGCGTAGTCCGGGAGACCACTACCCCTATCATTATTAATACAAGGAAGCTGTTTACCACTGAGTTGGACCAACCACTTTGCTGTCGAGCCCAAAATATGGAGATTTAAATCAGTAAATTATGTTGAATATTTTTAGTCAAAATTATATGTCCATCTGCTTCATATCTTCTAAACTATACCTTGGGAATAACAGATTGAACAGCATGTTCAGCATGACAGGTGCACTTTAAAGTCAGCATGAATGTTTAGAATTGGTGCTAACACCCTGTAAATACCCAACTTTGGCTTTTCCAGCAAAACCATATGCATCTCTCACACAAAACAGATGGCAGATGGGCTCTGAACCCAGCCTTCATTAAACTGTCAAGTAAATCCGTGCTTCCAGCATTAGTTCTAATTTGCTAGATAAAATGGAAAGCTAGTTAGAACTTCCTAACAAAGTGATATAATTTTGTACACCTTGTGTAGGGACTAGTGATGGGCGGACCCAAACTATAGAAGTCCGGATCCGCTCGGTTTCAAACTTACCCTAGTACCGGACCTGGGTCTGAGTTTTGATCCGGATCTGGCAACTTGGAAAATAAAAAATAAAGGAAAAATAAAGAATATAAGAATGAAGCAAGTCTTTCATACTTACCAAGGCTCCATCACATCTCTGCACTGCTCACGTGGCCGCCCATTCACTTCTGGGGCTGCTTATTAGCCTCATGAATATACACTGCTTTCCCTGCCCACTGGCATCTGTGACTGATTGCAGTCAGATGCACCCCGAGCCTGTGTGACAGCTTCTGCTTGCAACCAATCACAGGAGCTGTCTGCAGGTCTATATCGTGCAGTAAAAATAAAGAAATATAATATTCTGTGTAGGGTCCCCCCATATTATGATACCCAGAACAGATGAAGCATAAGATTACAGGCTGCAGCCCCCAGCCGTGAACTTATCTTGGATGTGTATCAAAATAAGAGAAAACATATGCAATTTAAAAAAAAAAGGATTTAAATGAATAATTTAAAAAAAGCAGCATACCGTCTTCCAGATTTTGACACCCAGCCATGATAAAGCCAGTCAATGGGGGTCTGGTATTCTCAGGCTGGGGAGTACCATGCTTATTGGGCTGCCACCAGCCTCAAAATAGCAGCTTGCTATTAGATACGACAATCCCAGCACTTTACCCAGCTCTTCCCGATTGCTGTGGTGCGGTGGCAATTGGGGGTAATAAGGGGTTAATAACAGCTCACATCTGCCACTAGGACCTAGATTAGTAATGGGGAGGGCTATGAGACCCCCCATTACTAATCTGTAAGTGAAAGTAAATAAGCACAAACACCAAAAAAACCCTTTATTTGAAATAAAATACAAAAAACACCCTCTTTCACCACTTTTTTTAACCCCAGAAACACCCCTGCATGTCCAATGCAATCCATTTTGAGGTCCCATGATGATTCCAGCTCTGCTACATATCTAAAGTTACAGAGCGCTATGATGGAATATGACTGGCCACTGTGGACTTCAGGTAGTGACTGAGCCATGTGATGTCATTCGGGTTATTTGCGGTCAGAGTTCCCATGGTCCTCCACCTGTGACTGCAGGTAACCAGACCTCAGGTGACCTCAGTAAAGTCAGTTACCTCACCTCAGGTGAGACTTGCATTTCCTTGCAGAAAACTGTGGGTTTTTTTGCCAAGAGATGTAGATTTGGTGCTGAACATGTTACACCATACTCCTGCAACCAGTCTACACCTCATGGTTAGTGTTGAGTGGACCCGGATCTGAAAAATCTGGAGCTGCACGGTTCAAGGTTCCGATCAGAGTCCGACCACTACCCGGGATTCGGGGTGCACAATCTGGATCCTTTTTTTTTTTTTCCTCTATCTCTCTCTCTCCCTCTCTCTCTCTCTCTTTCTCTCTCTCTTTCTCTCTCTCTTTCTCTCTCTTTCTCTCTCTTTCTCTCTCTCTCTCTCTCTCGTCCTGGATCCGACTCCCCATTCATTAACATAGCCGCGGATTCCGGATCGGATCCGGACTTCTCCGGCAACCCGATCCAAATCCGTCGGATCACTATTGCATCATACCACATGCAGTTTTGTTTTTTTTTAGCAGGAAGTTTAAATTAGGTACAAGAATGTGGTGTGAAAATTTCATCACCAAATTTACATTTCTTTGCCCAAAAATGTAAAAAAAAAAAAAAAAAAAGTTTTAACGCCTTTTTGGTGCAGTTTTCTGCCAGGAGGTGAAAATTTGGTGCTGAAATGTCTACACTAGATTTCACCACCAACTTTGCACCTCCTGGCAGAATTTTATTTTTATTTTTGGGCCAAGAGATGCAAATTTAGAGATGACATTTTTACACTATATTCATGTACCCAATCTACACCTCTTGGCAAAAAAAATGCATCAAAACACCATGTGGGATGATGCGGTAGTGATGGGATTTTTTTTTGCCAGGAGGTGTAGAATAGATGTATGAATATGGTGTAAAAATTCCAGCACCAAATCTGCATCTTTTTGAAAAAGAAATGCCGTTTTTTGCTAGGAGATGCAGGGGAGTTCACAGAGTTTAATGAGGTCACCTTAGATTCTCTGAGGTCAGGTTACCTGCGTTCACAGTTGGAAGACCATGGTAACCTTCAGCTGTGATCGCAATTAACCTGAGTGACGTCACCAATAATCGCTCCAGGTGATTCATTCTCTGTGTTTTTTCCATCTCCCCAAAAATATACTGATTGGAAATTTAGATTGGGATCTCCAATGGGGACAGTGATGATGATGTCTGTAAAGCTTTGCGGTATTAATCACACTATATAAACGAGTAAAAATAAATAAGCTTTGGTTTTTTTTTTCTTCTACAGAAGACATGAATGATATCTAAAAACCCCAGAATAAAGAGCTCAGCAAACAAAAATTAGGTCCAAGTACTGTCAAAAATTGTAGCGTGCTCACAACAGATATATGTACAAGACCTCTTTTATGGCTGTTTATTGTAGTGCCGGAGGATCTTGTAATGAAGGATAGCATGGATATCTATAAAAATAAATAAAAGCCCTATCATTATACAGTGCTCAGAATATACAAGTACCCCTCCTGAAGAGTAAGATTTTATTGAATATCTTACTGAACACAAGAACAACTTCCAGTATGTTGACAAGACTGAGCTTCATAGAACATTTTTTAATTCATAATATGAAAGTAGGTAGGTTAGTAATATAACTTACATTACAAAATCTTCTGTTTTACTCAAATTAGATGATGCAGAAAGGCATACACCTGACATAAAAAACTAGAACATCTAGTGTTTCAAGTCTTCTTGTCATGGAATGAACAAGTTGGTGACATATTGCAACATCTATCGTTTTCCATTCTTCAAGAATTACCTATTTTAGGGCCTGGATGCTGGATGTAGTGTGATGTTCAGCTTGTCTTCATAATTTCCCATAGATGTTCAATTGGGTTCAGGAGACATTTACAGTTAGGTCCAGAAATATTTGGACAGTGACACAATTTTCGCGAGTTGGGCCCTGCATGCCACCACATTGGATTTGAAATTAAACCTCTACAACAGAATTCAAGTGCAGATTGTAACATTTAATTTGAAGGTTTGAACAAAATATCTGATAGAAATTGTAGGAATTGTATACATTTCTTTACAAACACTCCACATTTTAGGAGGTCAAAAGTAATTGGACAAATAAACCAAACCCAAACAAAATATTTTTATTTTCAATATTTTGTTGCGAATCCTTTGGAGGCAATCAGTGGCTTAAGTCTGGAACCCATGGACATCACCAAACGCTAGGTTTCCTCCTTCTTAATGCTTTGCCAGATCTTTACAGCCGCAGCCTTCAGGTCTTGCTTGTTTGTGGGTCTTTCCGTCTTAAGTCTGGATTTGAGCAAGTGAAATGCATGCTCATTTGGGTTAAGATCTGGTGATTGACTTGGCCATTGCAGAATGTTCCACTTTTTTGCACTCATGAACTCCTGGGTAGCTTTGGCTGTATGCTTGGGGTCATTGTCCATCTCTACTATGAAGCGCCGTCCGATCAACTTTGCGGCATTTGGCTGAATCTGGGCTGAAAGTATATCCCGGTACACTTCAGAATTCATCCGGCTACTCTTGTCTGCTGTTATGTCATCAATAAACACAAGTGACCCAGTGCTATTGAAAGCCATGCATGCCCATGCCATCACGTTGCCTCCACCATGTTTTACAGAGGATGTGGTGTGCCTTGGATCATGTGCCGTTCCCTTTCTTCTCCAAACTTTTTTTCTTCCCATCATTCTGGTACAGGTTGATCTTTGTCTCATCTGTCCATAGAATACTTTTCCAGAACTGAGCTGGCTTCATGAGGTGTTTTTCAGCAAATTTAACTCTGGCCTGTCTATTTTTGGAATTGATGAATGGTTTGCATCTAGATGTGAACCCTTTGTATTTACTTTCATGGAGTCTTTTCTTTACTGTTGACTTAGAGACAGATACACCTACTTCACTGAGAGTGTTCTGGACTTCAGTTGATGTTGTGAACGGGTTCTTCTTCACCAAAGAAAGTATGCGGCGATCATCCACCACTGTTGTCATCCGTGGACGCCCAGGCCTTTTTGAGTTCCCAAGCTCACCAGTCAATTCCTTTTTTCTCAGAATGTACCCGACTGTTGATTTTGCTACACTAAGCATGTCTGCTATCTCTCTGATGGATTTTTTCTTTTTTTTCAGCCTCAGGATGTTCTGCTTCACCTCAATTGAGAGTTCCTTAGACCGCATGTTGTCTGGTCACAGCAAAAGCTTCCAAATGCAAAACCACACACCTGTAATCAACCCCAGACCTTTTAACTACTTCATTGATTACAGGTTAACGAGGGAGACGCCTTCAGAGTTAATTGCAGCCCTTAGAGTCCATTGTCCAATTACTTTTGGTCCCTTGAAAAAGAGGAGGCTATGCATTACAGAGCTATGATTCCTAAACCCTTTCTCCGATTTGGATGTGAAAACTCTCATATTGAAGCTGGGAGTGTGCACTTTCAGCCCATATTATATATATAATTGTATTTCTGAACATGTTTTTGTAAACAGCTAAAATAACAAAACTTGTGTCACTGTCCAAATATTTCTGGACCTAACTGTATGATGTAAAAACATTTATCACAACAACAAAATACATAGGGCCTGCACACCTTTAGTTTAAATTAATGTACAGGTGTATAAATACACTATGCGGCCAATATACTGACATATACATACATGGTGCGTTAGCACACTGCGATTAAATTAATATATGAACTCCAATATTGCTATAAACATTACAAACACAAGGCACTTTGCATTTCTGATCAAAAAGCTCAAAAGCCATCCGACAATGTCAAGGTGTACCTTTTTAATAGTTCATGTATTCATTAATCACAGTATGCTGATATACTGTATGTGTACACCGTGTGCAGAATTATTAGGCAAGTTGTATTTTAGGGGATTTTTTTTATTATTGATCAACAACTATGTTCTCAATCAACCCAAAAGACTCATAAATATCAAAGCTTAATATTTTTGGAAGTTGGAGTGTTTTTTTTTTATATTTGGCTATCTTAGGAGGATATCTGTTTGTGCAGGTAACTATTAATGTGCGGAATTATTAGGCAACTTAATAAAAAACAAATATATTTCCATCTAAATAAACATTTCTGACATGCAAAATCAAAACCTCAAAAAATTAGTGACCAGTATAGCCACCTTTCTTCATGATGACACTCAACAGCCATAGATTCTGTCAGTTGATTAATCTGTTTACGATCAACATTGCGTCCAGCAGCCACCACAGCCTCCCAGACACGGGTTCTCTATGGGGTTCAGATCAGGTGAACAAGGGGGCCATGTCATTATTTTTTCATCTTTTAGACCTTGACTGGCCAGCCATGCTGTGGAGTAGTTGGATGCATGTGATGGAGCATTGTCCTGCATGAAAATCATGTTTTTCTTGAACAATACCGACTTCTTCCTGTACCACTGCTTGAAGAAGTTGTCTTCCAGAAACTGGCAGTAGGTCTTGGAGTTGAACTTCACTCCATCCTCAACCCAAAAAGGTCCTACAAGTTCATCTTTGATGATACCAGCCCATACCAGTACCCCACCTCCACCTTGCTGGCATCTGAGTCGGAGTGGAGCTCTCTGCCCTTTACTGATCCAGCCTCTGGCCCATCAAGAGTCACTCTCATTTCATCAGTCCATAAAACCTTTGAAAAATCAGTCTTAAGATATTTCTTGGCCCAGTCTTGACGTTTTATCTTATGTTTCTTGTTCAAAGGTGGTCGTTTTTAAGTCTTCCTTACCTTGGCCTGAGTATGGCACACCTTGTGCTTTTTGATGCACCAGTAACGTTGCAGCTCTGAAATATTGCCAAACTGATGGCAAATGGCATCTTGGCAGCTTCACTCTTGATTTTCCTCAATTCATGGGCAGTTATTTTGCGCCTTTTTTTGCCCAACACGCTTCTTGCGACCCTGTTGGCTATTTGCCATATAATGCTTGATTGTTTGGTAATCATACTTCAAAAGTTTAGCAATTTCAAGACTGCTGCATCCCTCTGCAAGACATCTCATAAGTTTGGACTTTTCAGAGCCCGTCAAATCTCTCTTTTGACCCATTTTGCCAAAGGGAAGGAAGTTGCCTAATAATTAAGCACACCTTATATAGGTGTTGATGTCATTACACCACACCCCTCCTTATTACAGAGATGCACATCACCTGATTTACTTAAATTGGTAGTTGGCTCTCAAGCCTATACAGCTTGGAGTAGGACAACATGTAAAAAAATTATCGTGATCAAAATACTCATTTGCCTAATAATTCTGCACACAGTGTATAATCAAACATGTTTTGAAGTAGAATAAAAATGGATAAACAGAAGAATAACCCAAGAGTCTGGTTTTCTGCAGACCAATGGTGCTGTTACAATAATAAAAATAATTGTCTGTGACCTCTTCTGTTTGCACGGCATTATAAGCAAACTTCACCCCTTTCGTCTCAAGGTCCCCTTCAAACGTCTGTGTTTCCGGTACATATGACGTCCGTTTTCATATGTACCAGAGACACAGACATACACAGACCCATTAAAATCAATGGTCTACGCACACATCAGTGTTTTCACAAGGATCATGTGTCCATATGGAGCACAGGCGTGTCCATGTGTTCCGCACGGAGACAAGTCCGTTTTTCTCCAGAAGCACTAATGTCACACAGACTCCACACTGCTGTGCTTCGTGTGACATTAGTGTGGCATGTACTGGAGAAAACACGTGTCTTTGAAATAAAATGATTTTGTATACTCACCTGTCTCCAGCTCTGCTGTCTTCCACGCTGCTGTCTCTTGCTTCTGGGTCCTGCTCATTATGCTCATTGCATATCTAGTGCACCACAGACCCAGAAGCAGCAGCAGCGCTGGAGACAGCAGCACCATGGACAGGTAAGTATAGAAGTTTATGCTCTCCGTGTGCTATCCAGATGTCACACGGATAGCACAGGGAGAGCACAAAATCACGGCACACGGATGGGCCATACACATCTTCAGCACGGCCGTGCAAAACACGAACATTTTTCATGGACATGTGGAGGAAGCCTAAAAAAGTGTCCTCTATTCAGGTCCCCTGTGCAGTACAGTCCCAGTTATTGCTGTTAAGTGACCTCTTCAATTACTCCTCATTGTGTAATTTTCACAATAATGTTTACAGAAAAATTTTGGAAGCTCTAGTGCTAATTTAGTTCAAAGTCCCTCAGCATAACTAAGAACAATGGTATTGATGAAGTATAACATATCCCTCAGTACTAGCTGAGTGCAGTAATTAATGATGCCCAATTTGGTGAGGATATTGAACCTGATAAATTGATTTTCCCATCTCATCAAATTAACAAACATTTAGAAATTCTTTTCTTCATTGATTGTCTAAGATGTGAATGAACCAAGGTTGTGGCAAATCTCAAACCAATGAAGACAATTGTTTTATTTCTAATCATATTGTGAATCCACAGAAAATCCTAAAGTATATCCAGGCCTTTTAGTTGATTTTCTTTATATAGCATTTATTTTAATTACAATGCCTGATTTTGTATTTTTCAGGTCCTACAGTAAGATACATAAATATACAAATTGCGGTTACTCACCACTCTGCAGCTCTGGCATCTATATAGCGAATCCATCTAATTGTTTTTACTTCCTGTGACATTTCTTTTGAGCAGAGTCTCAAATAACATGTTACAGAAGGATTTCCCAACAACCCTATTAAACCACGAAATAATCAGAGGATGGTGCTGTTGTCACTTGCCACAGCTTCTTTCATGGTTTCTGTAAAAAATCATTTTTATTGAGATGGAGGGAGAAGTGACCACACTGCTTTTTTCAGTGCCCCTTGATGATGTCTCTGTCTTGATCCAGGCCGACTTTTCCCTGCTGCTGGTTATATCCAGCTCTGGCCTGGTCATGTCAGGGATTAACTTCCCTTGCCTCGTTCTGGATCCCAGGATGCTATATATTGCCTCTCTACCTATGGCTCAGTGCCAGTGATATTTCTGCCTTGCAGCGTGTATACTGGCTCTGGTGAGTGTTCCTGATCTGTCCTGCCTCCCTGCTACTGTGTCCAGACTTTGACCCTCTCCCGTTTGTCTGCCTGTCCCAGCCCCTGACTTCCCGCACCTGTCTGTGTTCCCCTCTGCATACCTGATCTCCCGGCTCCCCACTCGGTTCTGTTTTCTGACTTGAAATTGATCCTCTCTTTGCAGTGACTCGACTTTCCTGGCTAGACACTGACCGTTTGACTACTCTATTGCCCCCTGGTGGCTTGCCTGTTAACTGCTAGCTGAAGGTACTCTGCTGTACTTTAGCTGCCTTTCCGTTACAGTGTTTTTGTCTCTCCTTCACTACTCTGCTTCCACCTAGTGGGGATTATGCTGTACTACGTCTTACTAGCCTTTCTACAGCATGACAGTCTCATTTAAAAAAAATGCAGGGACAAAAATATTGTGGTAGTGGAAACTAAGGAAGTGGAGTGGCGGAAGCAAATAGCTGAGATGAAATCTCTGGTCATCTCTCTGCCTCTATCACCAACAATGTGATTGATTATGGACCACATTAGGAGATGGTTTTGCTATGTAATCTGAGGACAGCATGAGTTAGAGGCTGAGACACAGATTTCAGGATATATCACATATTTATAACAGAAGCACTGTCTGGTCATGTGACAGCTCTAAAGAGGGCTACAATGAACAGGCTTGGCACAAGCTACTCATTATTCCTGATCCCAGGGGTTGACTAGACAAACCTTTAATTCCTAGGAATTAATTCGTAGGAATCTGGATTTACAGGGACCCCTAGGCTGGAGCCACAGATATAGCCAATGTTCAATGCTGCGAGCTGACAAGAGAAATGGTCCGGTAGCCAAGTCAGAACAAGGAGATTAATATACTAAAGTGAATGTCACTATACCCCCCCATACTAGGCTCAGGTTGTCAGCATTCATTTTATTAGCTGGTAGCCGTGATCTTTCCTCTGGCCCATTACCCTTCCAATGAATGAGGTATTGAAGAAATCCTCTCACACACCGAAAGGCAAGGATCTTCTGTACCCCATACTCAAGACTGCCCCTGATTAGGACAGGAGGAGGAGGATTACTGACAGAGTAAACAGGTGAACGAAATAGATTAAGCAGGGATTTATTCAAAACACTGGGTAAACGGAACACACAGGGGAGTTTTATATGGAATAAACGGGAGTTTTATATGGAAGGCTAGAGGGTTGCTGATTTAAATAATTTCATATGAACAAATTAATTTTTGCCGTAGTTTATTGGAGGGAACCTTAAGTTTAATATTTCTGGTGGATAGCCACACTTTGTCCCCAACCCAAAAACAAGGTCCATCAGATCATCTTCGTTTTGCCAAAAAAGGGCTGTCTACCCTGTTCCCTCCTCAAATTTTCTTCAATCTCAGACCAGATTAGCTTTAGTTTGTCAGCAAACTTTCTGACCTCAGGGGGTATCCAATTCTGAAGTTGAAAAGGAACCAAAGCAAGGGTGATACCCAAGAATGCAGATGAATGGGGAAGTCTTTCTGGATTCCTGATATTGTTTATGGCAAATTCAGCTAAAGGCAGAAATTCCACCAAGTCAGACAGATGGTCAGAGCAAATGTTTGAGTGTCAGATTAGCACATTCAGTCTGACCATTGATCTCTGGATGGTAGGCAGATGAAAAACACAATTCAATTTTGATCTTTTCACGTAATGTCCTCCAGAATTTAGAAACAAACTGAGTTCCACAATTCAATACTATTTTTTCCGGAATCCCAAGTAGACGTACAATGTGTTTAATAAACAGCTTAGCTAACGTTTAAGAGTAAAGGCCCCGTCACACTAAGCAACATCGCGAGCAACATCGCTGCTAACGAACAACTTTTGTGACGTTGCTAGCGATGTTGCTGTGTGTGACATCCAGCAACAACCCGGCCCCTGCTGTGAGGTCATTGGTTGTTGCTGAATGTCTTGGGCCATATTTTAGTTGTTGCTGTCCCGCTGTGAAGCACAGATCGCTGTGTGTGACAGCAACAACTAAATGTGCAGGCAGCAGGAGCCGGCTTCTGCGGAGGCTGGTAACCACAGTAAACATCGGGTAACCAAGAAGCCCTGTCCTTGGTTACCCGATATTTACCTTTGTTACCAGCCTCCGCCGCTCTCACTGTCAGTGCCGGCTCCTGCTCTGTGCACATGTAGCTGCAGGACACATCGGGTTAATTAACCCGATGTGTGCTGTAGCTAGGAGAGCAGGGAGCCAGCGCTAAGCATTGTGCGCTGCTCCCTGCTCTGTGTACATGTAGCTGCAGGACACATCGGGTTAATTAACCCGATGTGTGCTGTAGCTAGGAGAGCAGGGAGCCAGCGCTAAGCATTGTGCGCTGCTCCCTGCTCTGTGCACATGTAGCTGCAGGACACATCGGGTTAATTAACCCGATGTGTGCTGTAACTAGGAGAGCAGGGAGCCAGCGCTCAGTGTGTGCTGCTCCCTGTTCTCTGCACGTGTAGCTCCGTGCGCTGGTAACCAAGGTAAATATCGGGTTGGTTACCCGATATTTACCTTAGTTACCAAGCGCAGCATCTTCCACGCGGCGCTGGGGGCTGGTCACTGGTTGCTGGTGAGCTCACCAGCAACTCGTGTAGCGACGCTCCAGCGATCCCTGCCAGGTCAGGTTGCTGGTGGGATCGCTGGAGCGTCGCAGTGTGACATCTCACCTGCAACCTCCTAGCAACTTACCAGCGATCCCTATCGTTGTTGGGATCACTGGTAAGTTGCTTAGTGTGACTGGACCTTTAGGCAATCCGGATAAAAGAATAATGTGACACTGTTTACTAAGCCTGTTCACAACTACCAAAATAATAGTATTCACTCATGAGGGTGGGAGGTTAGTAATCAAGTCCAAAGAGATGTACGTCCAAGGACTTTTGGAGTGGATAAGGCCTGGAATAATCTATTGATTTATGCTTGGCACCTTCGAGGTGATGCTATTCCTCAAATGTCCGTTTGATTGCCAAGAATTCACGATTGCTGATATCTTAATTTTTTTCATCAGAAGAAAATTTTGTCAAAAGAAGGCACTCTGGCAGAGTTGTGTGAAAGTTGGTGTACCGTGTGGCAACACCGCTCCCACGCCAATCTCTGTAGCATCAACCTTCACTGCAAAAAGTTGTTCTAGACATTGCTGGACCAACACAGGGTAAGATGAGAAATGCTATTTTAACTTCGTAATGGCATGAATGGCCCGCGGCTTCCAGTAAGTTACATCTACCCCTTTTTGCTCAAGTCAGTGAGTGGTTTGGCAATTGTGGAAATTGTTTACTAAATTTACGGTAATTGTTGGCAAACCCAAGGAAAAAAAGCAAAAACTAGAGAAAAAAATGTTCAGCCTACCGTTGTATGCTTTAGATGAAAGAGAATCTCTGATGCAAGGAGGATCACCAGGATTGGAGTCCCAGGGGAACAAACTTCAAAACATGTACAACAAATTCCAGCATCATAATAGGAATCCAGCCAGGAAGATGAATAAAAACTTCTTCTGTTTTATTTAGATCATAATGTTAAAAATACATACAAAATTAAAAAACATGACCAAAACCTGACATGTTTCGGACCTAGAACATCGTCCTTACTCATTGGTTACCTATGGTCTGAGACCACCATCTTTTTTACCAACAAAAAAGACACCGGCGCCTAATGGTGATGCAGACGGTCTGATGAACCCTTTTTGCAGACTATCTGCCACATAATCTTTCATGGTCTGATGTTCTTGACTAAAAAGGTTATATATTTTACCCTTGAGGAAACAGAAGTGAGAAATAAGATCAATAGAACAATCAAAATCTCTGGGTGGAGGTAATTTTCTAGATTTAGACACAGAAAAAACAATCGCAAAATTTTTAAAACCTTCAGGTACAAATCTGGGTGCAATTTTAGACAGATTGACAGTTAAAGACATACTGTACGTTTATCCTGATATTCAGGGCTTCGGCACTCAATATCACCCTGGTGCCATTCAATGACAAACCCTTGATTTGGTCTAAAAGCCCAGAACTAAACCACTAGCAAAAGTCCTGGTCCTTACACACAGAGTCTGTGGTCGAGCACCAAAATTCTGTACAGTAATCCTCAACCGGACATCGCTCTTGATGGAGATTGGTTAATTTAGTTTCTGCTAACACCACTGGTGAGGGTCATCATATAGGAGTCCTAACACTTCAAAAAATTAGTCCACTGAGGAGAACTGCAGTGTCAAGGGGAAGGGAAAAGGCCCAAGCCTGTTGGTTACCCTGTAGCAAGTTGATGATAAGTCCCACACACTGGCTCTAAGAACTGTATGTATGTGGGTCGGACCTGAAAAACATGTGGCAGCTCTCCCTAAAGGAAAAAAAAATCCTTAAATCCCTAGAAAATCTATAAGGCATGTTGACCATGGGTTCAAGAATAAACAAGAGAGATGCTGTAGAGGCTTGGGTCTGAGCAGTTTCATGCTGTTCTAACCACCCTGCAAAATCCTAGACCAACTGGGCCTGGTCTTGCATTTGATCCATCAACACTCGAGAGGTATCCATTTGGCCTGTAATGGGAGCACTGTCTAGTCACTTGGTAGCTATAAAGAGGGCTGCCATGAACAGGCTTGGCACAAAGTACTATGGTTTCCAGATCCCAGAGGTTGACCTAGCCTTCACCTTTCAACCCCTATACAGGAATCTGAACTTAACAGAGGCCCCTAGTCTGGAGCCTCGGATATAGCCACGGTTCGATGGTGCAAAATGAAAAGAGGAATGGTCCGGTAGCTGAGGCAGAACCAGAAGGGCAATACAGGAGCAAAAATCACTAGACAGAAGATTAGTTACAAAATAAGCTGTGGGCAAAAATGAAGAATCTCTACAGAGAGCCAGAAGTAAGATACTGAGCATTTCTCAAGGAACAACTCAAACTATAACTGGCAGTGGACAGCAGAATTTCAGGACCTTAAATAGCCTGCAGACTTAGGGGTACTTCTCACATAGCGAGATCGCTAGCGAGTCACAGGTTTTGTAACGTACCAGACGTACCAGTGACCTCATCAGCGATCTTGCTGTGTGTGACACTAAGCAGCGACCTGGTCCCTGCTGTGAAATCGCTGATCGTTACACACAGTGCTGGTTCATTTTTTGCTCGTTGCTCTCCCGCTGTAAAGCGCACATCGCTGTGTTTGACAGCGAGAGAGCAACAATCTGAATGTGCAGGGAGCAGGGAGCCGGCGTCTGGAAGCTGTGGACGCTGGTAACCAAGGTACATATCGGGTAACCAAGAGAAGCGCTTTGCTTGGTTACCCGATATTTACCTTGGTTACTAGCGTACGCCGCTTTCAGGCTGCCAGTGCTGGCTCCCTGCACACGTAGCCAGAGTACACATCGGGTAACTAAGCGAAGCGCTTTGCTTAGTAACCCCATGTGTACCCTGGCTATGAGTGCAGGGAGCCAGCGCTAAGCGGTGTGCGCTAGTAACCATGGTAAATATCGGGTAACCAAGCAAAGCATTTTGCCTAGTTACCCGATATTTACCTTGGTTACCAAGCACAGCATCGTTTCCACGAGTCGCTGCTGGCTGGTGGCTGGTCACTGGTTGCTGGTGAGATCTGCCTGATTGACAGCTCACCAGCGACCATGTAGCGACGCACCAGCGATCCTGACCAGGTCATATCGTGGTCGGAATCGCTGGTATGTCGTTTAGTGAGACGGTACCCTTACTCAAACCAAACTGCAGCTAATTCTGTATCTCGCTGTATGGATGGGATTACAAGTCCCAGAGGAGACAAAGCTACAACTGTCACCCCACATCACCTGCAATGAGAGTGCGGTGCCACCTGACTACAGATGCAGGAAGGGCACTGATACTGATGTCACAATATTAGGCTGTGTGCTGTGGTTTCAATACAATGAGTTTTTTATCAGTAGATTATCAATTCCAATACGACAGCTAATGTGAGCCCTCATCTGACCACACTCCTCCACTGATAAGCAGTGTCAATAGACAATATACACAGAAAACTGCGTTGTGGGTTGGGTTAACTTTCTGAGCTCTGCTACATGCTACATCTAAAAACTCTAACTGTATCTCAACTGCTTCACCCAGTAAACTAAGTGATACATTGTTGGAATCAGGGTCTGTTTTCCTACATTATGCTGCTGTCAGATGAGGTAGCAAAAACCTGGTGACAGATTCCTTTAAGGAACTAATTTCATCTTGTGGGAACTGCACTACAATTTTGCCAGTACCAAACTGGTTGCAGCTATTCAAGGGTTTACTACAAAACCACATGCAGCATGACAATATGGAAATGGGAGACAGGTAAGGAGAGGTACCTCTAGGTGTCACACGTACCGATGTGTGCTGTCGCAGGAACGAGGAACAACTTCATTACTACTGCAGCAACGATATTAGAGAATTGACCCCCATGTCACCGATGAGCGATTTTGCACGTTTTTTGCAATGATGCAAAATCGCTCATAGGTGTCACACGCAACGGCATCACTAAAGCGACCGGATGTGCATCACACATTCCGTGACCCCAACGAGATTGCTTGAGCGATGTCGCAGCATGTAAAGTTGTAAAGTGGCCTTAATTCAAACTCAGAAAGATTTTACAATGCACATTTATTATTCTTATCCGTCCACTTAAGACGATACTTCATTTTTATTATTTCTTTTATTTATTTGTCTTGCTTATCTACATAAAAGTTGTACAACTACTTTCTTATTGTATAATCTAGGGATAATGCAGCATATGTAAAAAAAAAAGAGATACAGGGTTGTTTTATGTGTTGTGGGTGTCAGGAGAAAATGTCTTAGCAGAAAATGATCTTACATAATTTGATTTTGGCTTCCTTTGTTTGCCCCAGGACGCTCTGATGAATTTGCTAAAACGGTCCCAAATACATTTTGTACACTGTCTGGTCCCCAGACTGGGAATGGATGGCACAGAATGCAAAAGCTCTCAACTTTGCAGAGGAACAGCAGGAGATCCAATTAATGCTTCTATTGATGTCCCCACTGTAAGAATTCAGCTTGCAGGAGCTCAGCTATTAGATGCTATGCGTCTCTGCAGGATAGGTAAGAGACTTGTATATTTATTGGACAATGAAAGCTTCTTTTAAATGGTGCATATATTATGCCTACACAGAGCTTTTCACTTTATTTTCATTTTCCTTTGTAAAACTTATTTTCTAGGTTAAACGTTCAATACAATCTCTTTGGGATGTACTTGGTAAATGGAAAAGGTTGCGATAGAGGTCTATTTGTTCAGTACAAGAGGGGTTGTAATGTCATTTCTAACATACTTTCACAAAAATCAATTACAAGTTAATATAGATCATTACAATTTCTACTATGCTACGTGGTTTTGAAATTAAAATATCAAAAATACTAAATCAGTTATCTACATTAAAGTCTACATTTTGTTACAGAAAGGCATTTAAAATATGGAGCATTTTCCTAAAGTACTTTCAGTCCATTGTGAGCAAATCACAATACAAATGTTTGTGGTTGTTAATAAGACTATGGGCCCTGTGATGGTGGGATATGGTGTACTGTGTATCATGTTGTGTAGGTTCGTATTTTATGCTTGGTTCACTGTCCATTATTTGTATTGTTGTGTGTACATTGTATTGTCTGTAGGTAATTACCCTGTGTAGTGTTCCTGTCACTAAGTCTGGGGGAGGGGACCCAAGATCCACCTACTTTAAACTCTCTGCTTACCTGGGGGATTTGTCAGTCTGGCTGAGCAGGAGAAGAGAGAAGCAGTCTGTTTGAGAACTTGAAGAGAGAAAGAAGAAGATTGATCCTCTGGAAGGGAAAGCTGAGGCTGCGACACATCATCTGGGCAAAGGACAGGACACAGCGCTGGCTCCCTGCGGTGTAGATGTGCTTCGGCGCTCAGGACACTTGTGTCCTTGCAGGTTGAGCTTTTCTTCGGACCAATTATCGGTGAAAGGAGTGTTCATTATAACACTTGGTCACCATTTTGGAACACTGTGTAAAGGAGCTTTTCTTTGCAGGACTGTATATATTTCGATGCTGTGTGTTGATACAGCACCTCCAACCTAAGTGACCAAGAAATTGCAGGACTGGACACACTAATAGTGTATATATCGGTGTAACACTATCAACCAAAGAAATTGGACTCTTTTCATGTATAGATGTCCCTGCTGCCCTAATGTGACCTAGACATGGATAGGATGTGATCCATAAGCCTATTAAACACAAGGATAGGAAGACTTCTGTGATATCTTAGGAGCTCTATTTGATATACTAAACTCCTAGCATCCTATAGGCTATTCATCCATATTTGGAAGCATCTGCCTTCATATACATTTACCTTCTTTTCAGAGTTACAAGAGACAAGTTTCTGAATGAGAATATCTGCCAGCACATTATGTGATTAAAACCAAGACTTTCTGGTGTATTATCAAAAGGCTTTCGGTTTGGACCTATCTCATATCCCTTTCGATAACTATTACTGTGATGTATGACTTTTTTACCCCTGATGATCCCCCAGTACTGCGCTAGGTGGGGGAGAAACGCGTCGGGAGGGCGTGGGGTGACAGCTACTGCAGCGGGTCCCCTACAGCTCCACCTAACAATTACAATTTTGATCTGACTTAAATATCTTATTGAGTCAGGAACCAAATTTAACGTATTTGTGTTTATGTGTTTATTTATGGTTTTGCACTAGTCACCTGGGTTGGTGGTGGACACCCCTTGGCTAGAGATAGGGACAGGGAGGGACAGCCACCCAGAACGTGGAGTGTCTTGTAACTTAGGACACCCTCCGTCGTCAGGAAGGGTCAACAAAGGTTATGAGATCAGTAATTTGACGACTCTGTGAATATCTATCTATCTATCGCTATCCTTCTCACGCTGAAACTATCTCTTCCCAACATCTCACTGGCACTGTTTTGTCCTTTGTGTATTCTTTAGAGAGACACTGTTTGTCATATTTTTATATTTTTCTAAATAAAATTAAATATATTTTTAGAGGTATTGCTTCTTCTGTGGTCGTATGCTGCGGCCAGAATGCCAGAGAGACTGTGAAAAAGCCCCATTTGCCTGGAAAGGGACTGCTGGAGGATTATAACTGATCCCCGGGACATTTATGCCATTACTGGACGATTTTACCCTGTGTTTTGTGGATTATGTTATGGACCACTTGATTTGCTTGGAATAAATGCTCTTTAGATTGTTCACTCATCTCTCGCTCTATTGATTGTGTGATATGGGAGAAGGACCCCGTCACAGGCCCAATTTGTTATTTCATTTCTGTTTTTATGGTCTGTTTTTTCTGTATATTGCACTTTTATTTTATCTTTTATTTTCCATTTATTTACCATTTTGGGCCATTCCGGATATATGGCCCTCTCTACTCTATATATATAAAACTCTTGTTTACTAGATTTATTTTGAGGATCATGATCACTTGGCTAAAAAGACTAGATTTATATACATGGAAGAGTGGCCTGGAATAGAGAGGCACCGAAACCAAAAATAAAAATGCCAGATTCAGAACAGTGGTATCTCCATAATGTAAAAAATTACTTATTTATGGCAATTGACAGGTTTTCTTTAAAGGGGTTTTCCTAGAAAGTAATTAATGGCCACCATCATGTAATACAAATTGTACACTGTGCTAGTTACATGTCAGGGTGGGCTGCACCCTGAAGAAACACAGGTCCCGAGACCTGTTAAAGAGGTGCTGTGTCATAAGCAAAGATATCAGTGCTGATGGAGAACTGTGTGACAGAAGAAGAAATAAATCTTCTCATCTTACTGAGCATGGATGACTAAGGCTGGAGAAAAAAAGACTTTGGTGCTTAGTCAGTAGAGATGAGCCACCCCCCTGGCATTTGAGTTTGGTTCGTCGAACGGAGGCCCCATTCGACGAATGTTCGACGAACCGTTCGACGAACCACTCGAACACCATTGAAAACAATGGGGGGCAAACACAAACACATAAAAACACATTATACATGTACACATACAGTTAATAAACATTGCCATAACACTTACAGTTCCCCGCAATGCGACCCGCACTCTGTCTCCCGCCGCTTTTCCTTCCGATAATCGCTGCGTCCTCCCGGTAACCAGCACTGATGATAGGACTTATCGTGACATCAAAATAGCATGTGACTAGTCAAGTGTCTATTATCTCATTGGCTACAGACTGGTCACATGGCTAGACGTCATGCTAGGTCATGTCAGTGCATCTCTCCGATACGCGGTGATCGTTCCAGCATCTACTTGTACCAGCGAAATGCTCTGGCACATGGTTAGCTTCCCCGTTCCTGCATGTGTGCGCTCTTTACAGAGTCAGCCCACATGCAAGGACTGGTTCTCACAGCCGGTGAATAACGGAGATCACCGTTGCTATAGCAAGCAGCCTGTCAGCGGTGACGTCACCGCTTACAGCCCGCAGGTTCTGCTCACTCACTGAGTGAATAGACTGCACGGGAGCAGCAGCGTTCTTAGTCCCATGCTGTGCTGTCTGATGTAGCAGAGCTGCATGGGTTGAAGGAGAAAGAAGACAGAAGATCATGGAGGGATGACAGGGAGTAATAAACATGTAGTCTCTAAGTGTGTCTGTGTACTTATTTCTATCAAAGTATTTTTTCTCTCTGTGGTGTCTTTTTTTAAGCCTTTATTGGAGATTCTTAATGGCCGGGTCAAACTTGCCTGACATTAAGAATCTCTGGCTTAATACTAGCTAGTAAAACAAAGCTAGTATTAACTCATTATTACCCAGCAAGCCACCCGGCTTCAGGGCTGCTGGAAGAGTTGGATACAGCGCCAGATGATGGCGCTTCTATGAAAACGCCATTTTTTGGGGCGGCTGCGGACTGCAATTCACAGCAGAGGTGCCCAGAAAGCGCGTGCCAACCTGTGCTGAGGATTCCAATCCACAGCTGTCTAGTTGTACCTGGCTGGACACAAAAATGGGGCAAAGCTCATGTTGATTTTTTTTTTAATTATTTCATGAAATTCATAAGAGAGAGAGAGAAAGAAGAGAGAGAGAAGATAGAGAAATGAGAGAGAGAAAAGAGAGAGAAAAGAGAAGAGAGAGGGAGAGAGAGAGTAGAGAGAGAAGAGAGAGGAGAGAGGAGAGAAAAGAGAGAGAGAGGAGTGAAGAGAGAGAGGAAAGAGAAGGAGAGAGAGAGAAGAGAGAGAAAAGAGAGAGGGAGGGAGAAGAGATAGAGAGAAGGGAGAGGGAGAGAGAGAGAGAAGAGAGAGAGAGAAGGGAGAGGGAGAGAGAGAGAGAGAAGAGAGAGAGAGAAGAGAGAGAGAGGAACAAAGAGAAAAAGAGAGACTGAGAAAAAGAGAGCAAAAGAGAGAGAGAAAAAGAGAGAGAGAGAAAAAAAGAGAGAGGAGAGAGAGAGAGAAGAGAGAGAAAGAGAGGAGAGAGCAATGCAGCCTCATTCTGTGAACTGCTCCGATTTTAGAGGTGTGTCCCTCGGCTCACAGCTGATGTCCGGCTCCTCCCCTCAGTGCATAATTAAATTAAATTATAATTATAAATAAATAATAATTATAATTTAAAATTAAAAATAAATAAATTCTTTACCGGCACGGCCAGGACTTGAACTAATGCTTCTTAGGCGAGAGCTCTAACCATTGAGCCACTGGCTCTAATAAGAAACATAGGCAAATTTGGTAATCTTTAGCTCTATACTGCAGTAGAGAATCTAGAAGCAGATTGTTCAGCTGCAAGGATGGATGGATGGATGGGCGGATGGATGGATGGGCGGGCGGTTGGATGGATGGGCGGGCGGATGGATGGATGGGCGGGCGGATGGATGGATGGGCGGGCGAATGGATGGATGGGCGGGCGGAAGTGTTACGAGGGGGACCCGGGGAAGCGTGCCAAGATGGGAAATGGACAGCTTCCGCCGGTCAAGGTCCACTGTGCGGTGTAAGGGACCGCCGCTATGGTGGGTGAAGAGTGAGCGGGTTGCTGCTAGCGATCATCTGGAATGTCACAGACGATCTATGTACACCGATCTGCCCTAACCCGTGAGGGTTGTATGGCACGGATCTCACAGCTCGGTGTACCTGTTGCACGGGGAAGCACAGAGGTGCCCACGCACGTGTGCCAGTGGAAGTCACGAGAATATGGCACGAGGGTAGCACAGAGGTGCCCACGCACGTGTGCTTTCAATAACCAGGTGAGTCCGCTGGAGACTTGAGGAGCTCACCTGGGACAGGAACACGGCCTGTTGAAGGGGATACTGCCAGAGCAGCAAGGCAGGAACACGGCCTGCAAACCAGGTGCTGCCTAAGCAGCAAGGGCCAAGCCCACATAAGACAGTAATGCCTGAGCAGTGGCGTGGCAGCACACTGCCAGACATCCAAACATAGAAGGACGGTCGCGCGCCGCCATGATGGCAGGAGGAGCTTTTAAGGAGGTGTCGTTCCACCCAAGGGCGGGCGCGAGGCGGAGATGACGGACTTGACCCAATCAGGGTCCACGACGTCCCAGCCTGGCCAGTCAGGATTCACCACGTCACCAGCCTTGTCATCAAGCCGTGTGACGTCAGTGGGCGAATCAGAACCCACCACGCATTGCACATGCTCACCCTCCTGCCTCTGGGAAATAGAGGCGGGATCCTCGGTCTCACAATGTGCAGAGATAACGGGAGTCTCACTGCTTCCCTGAGCAGTAAACCTCTGCACATTGCGCAGCCTCGCAGACCTTCGGGGCCGCTGAGCAGGAGGGTCTGCGGCAGGTCAGGAATGGGAGACCGCTTCACTTCTTGTAACAGGAGAACCACTAGGTGTCACCCTTCTGCTGCCTCTCTGAGAAGGTATCTCCTGCACACTGCGCAGTCTGGCAGACCTTCAGCGCTGCTGAGCAGGAGCGCTCGTGGCAGGCAAGGAATGGGAGACTGCCTCAGTCCTTGCCTCAGGAGAGCCACGCGATGTAACATTACCCCCCCGTCTAGGCCCCCCCCCTGTCCGTGCTCGAAGGCCGCTATCAAACCCGGGGCGCGGATATGATCCTCCAACTCCCAGGATCTATGCTCCGGACCACGGCCGGCCCACTCCACGAGGTAGTACCTCTTGCCCTGTATGACTTTTGTATCCACAAGTTTTGCCACCTCAGGGTCGTCGGACGGGGAGTCGGTTTGAGCCAGCAGGGACCCCGAGAATTTATTAAGTCGTACGGGTTTCAGGAGGGACACGTGAAAGGTGTTGGCTATAGCCCAGCGTGGAGGGAGCTGGAGTCGATATGCCACCGGGTTTACCTGCTGTACTACTTTAAACAGACCCAGATACCTAGGAGCGAATTTGGCTGCCTGTACCCGTAGGTTAACATTCTTAGAGGACAGCCATACTAGGCCACCAGGGGCGAAGGATGGTGCAGGGCGGCGGCGAACATCAGCCGTTGTCACTATCCGGTCTTTAGCCCTTTTAAGAGCCTCTTGGGTGTCATCCCAGATCTCCCGGGCCTTGGTCGCCCAATCCTCCACTCTAGTATCGGGTGACGTAATGGGCATCGGAACCGGGATTCTGGGATGTTGTCCGTTATTGAGTAGGAACGGAGTCTGGCCAGAGGATTCATGGACCGAATTGTTAATGGCAAATTCGGCCCAAGGAAGGAGGTTAGCCCAGTTGTCGTGGTGCGCGGAGATAAAATGGCGGAGGTACGTTACCAAGGTCTGATTAGTCCTCTCCACTAGTCCATTGGTCTCGGGATGGTATGCGGAGGAGATGTTCAGCTCTATCTGCAGGAGCTTACAGAGCTCTCTCCAGAAGCGAGACGCGAACTGGGGACCCCGGTCGCTCACCACCTTGTCAGGCGTGCCATGCAACCTAAATACATGCCGAATGAACAAGGTGGCGAGAGCACGTGACGTCGGGAGTCGTGGGAGAGGCACCAAGTGAACCATTTTAGAGAAGTGGTCCGTGATGACCCATACGATCCTGTGCCCTGCTGACTTGGGCAGATCTCCCAGGAAGTCCATCCCTACCACTTCCCAGGGACGATCCGGCACTGGCAGTGGGTGAAGAAGACCTGCCGGTCTCTGCCGGGACGGCTTATTCCGAGCACACGACATACAGGCTCCCACATACTCCTGTATGTCCTGGGGTAGTCTCGGCCACCAATAATGCCTGGTCACCAGGTCTCTGGTCCTTTTGACCCCGAAGTGACCCCCAACCTTGGAGGCATGGGCCCACGATAGCACCTCGTTCCGTAGTTCAGGGGGAACGAGGGTCTTGCCAGGTGGCACCTAGTCCAAAGAAGTGGGAGTGACCATCCTCAAGCTGTCCGGGGGTAGTATAAGACGAGGCTCCTCCTCGTCCTCCTCCAACACAACCATACAACGTGACAAGGCATCGGCCCGTACGTTCTTCTCACCGGCCAGGTGGCGGATAATAAAGCGGAACCGGGAGAAGAATAAAGACCAACGGGCCTGCCTTGGGTTCAGGCGTTGTGCTGTCTGGAGGTATGTGAGGTTTTTGTGGTCAGAAAATACCTCAAATGGATGCTTCGCACCCTCCAGGAGATGCCGCCATTCCTGGAATGCTAGTTTCATCGCCAGTAACTCCCTATCCCCTATGGAGTAGTTCCTCTCGGCCGGAGAACAGTCTTGGAGAAAAAGAAACACGGATGCTTCCTTCCTCGTTCGTTTTTCTGGTACAGGACTGCACCTGCACTGACCGAAGAGGCGTCTACCTCCAGTAGGAAGGGTTTGGAGATGTCTGGACGATGAAGGATGGGAGCTCTGGAGAAGTATGTTTTGAGAGTGTGAAATGCCTCTACCGTTTCCCGTGTCCATGCTTTGGGATTAGCGCCCTTGCGGGTAAGGGCAATGATGGGTGCTGCCACCGTCGAGAAGTTGGGAATGAACTGGCGATAATAATTGATAAACCCCAGGAATCGCTGGATCGCCTTCAGCGAGCGGGGCTCAGGCCAGTTCATCACTGTCTCCAACTTCCCCGGATCCATTGCTAACCCCTGACTGGACACTATGTACCCCAGGAACGGCAAGGATTCCCGTTCAAAAACACACTTTTCCAGCTTAGCATATAACGAATGGGTGCGGAGCCTCTTAAGTACTCGGATGACATCCCTCCGATGGGTGGTAAGATCGGGGGAGAAGATAAGAATGTCATCCAGGTATGCAACCACGGAAAGATACAAATCCCGGAAAATGTCATTCACAAAGTCTTAAAATATGGCGGGGGCATTGCAGAGTCCGAAGGGCATTACTAGATACTCGTAGTGACCGTCCCTGGTGTTAAAGGCGGTCTTCCACTCATCGCCCTTTCGGACTCGCACTAGATTATACGCCCCGCGTAGATCCAGCTTTGTGAAGACCTTTGCCCCGCGGAATCGATCAAATAGCTCAGTAATGAGGGGCAAAGGGTATTTGTTCTTGATCGTGATTGCATTTAATCCCCTGTAATCGATACAGGGGCGCAGATCCCCTTCCTTCTTCTGCACAAAAAAGAACCCTGCACCAGCCGGTGAAATAGACTTGCGAATGAACCCCTTCGCCAGGCTGTCCTGAATATATTTGGACATAGCCTCCGTCTCTGGAGCAGAGAGTGGATACACTCTGCCCCTAGGGGGCTCGGAGCCTGGCTTCAGGTCTATTCGGCAATCATATGGCCGGTGGGGAGGAAGAGTATCTGCGGCCCTTTTGGAAAAGACATCCCTGTAGGCCTCATAGGGTGTCGGTAAACCCGGCCCCTCTGTATTCCCTGAGGACCCAACCGACCTAATGGTAGCGGGTGGTTCGGTAGTCACGAGGTGCTCTCTACAGGATCCTGCCCAGGATGAGATCTCCCCTGTTGCCCAGTTGAGTATAGGAGCATGCTGTCTCAACCAGGGAAGGCCCAGTAGGATCTCATCCGTCCCCCCTGGAAGCACCAGGAAGGACACCTGCTCATGGTGTCCCGGTGGTACATCCATCCTGAGAGGGATGGTGATCTGGGTGATAGGATCGAGTAGTATGGACCCGTCGACTACCCGGACCCTGAGTGGCTTGGGCAACAGAACCAGGGGAACTGAGTATCGGGTTGCCAGGGAGGTCGAGATGAAATTGCCTTCAGCGCCTGAGTCCAAGCAAGCCAGGGCAGAGAAGAGAGTAGTGCCGAACTGCAACTGGGCGCTGATAGTCAACCTAGAGGGAGAGGTAGCGTCTAGAGTCCCCCCTCTGATAGAAACTAGACGCTTGTCTTTTCCCGACGGTTTGGGACATCGGGTAGCTATGTGTCCCCTCTGCCCACAGGAAAAGTAGATGACACAAGACCGAGAACCTGGGGCAGAGGAGACCACCTTGGACACCTCCATTGACTCCACGGAGTCGCCTACAGGACTGGCTGGGAGACCTGTCTGATGGAAGGCGGGAGCCAGACGCTTTTTAGGCCGAGAAGACGTGGGTGCTGAAGAGACCTCGAGCCTCCGCTCCGCCTGGCGGATGTCTATGCGAGAGGCAACCTGAATCAAGGACTCTAAAGTGGCAGGCACCTCACGCGTGGCCAGTGCGTCTTTGACAAACCCTGCCAGGCCCTCCCAAAACACAGGGACAAGGACCTTATCCGGCCAGTCTAGCTCTGCGGCAAGTGTCCTAAAGTGTACAGCAAAGTCCCCGACTGAAGCGGACCCTTGCCGAAGTCGTAGGAGGCGCAGCGCGGAGTCGTGGGTGACTTGAGGCCCGAGGAACACCATTCTCATGGCCCCAAGATAAGCTGTTAAGTTATTCACCACCCGATCTCCACGCTCCCACAACGGCGTGGACCACTTCAGCGCTCTCCCTGTGAGCAGGGACTGGACGAAGGCTACCTTCGCCTTCTCGGTAGCGTAAAGAGTCGCGGACAGCTCTAAGTAGGTGGTAACCTGGTTTATAAAACCACGGCACTCAGAGCTGTTGCCGCTAAAGCGCTCTGGAAGCGCAAGGCGAGGAGACCTTCCACCCAATAGCACAGCCTGGGTAGCCGCCTGGGTGGCGACTGTCGTCAGAGTAGTCTTATCGGAGGAAGACTGCTCCACTGCTGCCAATCGTGACTACAACTGCTGCACATAACGCAGCAACTGCTGCTGCTCTTCAGCCATAGCCAGACCTTTGGCGCGACCGTAATGTTACGAGGGGGACCCGGGGAAGCGTGCCAAGATGGGAAATGGATAATAAAACAAGCGCACTATGAGAAGCACCCGTGGAATCCTTTTAGCGTTTATAAAATTAGAATTGCTCACCTTTGTTGGTTGTGCGCCCCCGCACAACTTCAGTGAAAGCTTATCAGTCTGGAGTTCCTCCGAACAGATCCTATGTCCAGGCTTCCAAAGTCCAGATTAGGGGTATCGTTGTCGGCTACTGATTTCCACCGGCATAAAGATTTTTACCTGATGAAAGCAATTCTGCTGAAACGCGTTGTAATAATAGGAGTGCCTATTCAATAAAGTTCAAATAATTAATATCAGCAAATATCCTTATTGCGCTATATTAGACCGAAAGAATTATCCAAGATGGGAAATGGACAGCTTCCGCCGGTCAAGGTCCACTGTGCGGTGTAAGGGACCGCCGCTATGGTGGGTGAAGAGTGAGCGGGTTGCTGCTAGCGATCGTCTGGAATGTCACAGACGATCTATGTACACCGATCTTCCCTAACCCGTGAGGGTTGTATGGCACGGATCTCACGGCTCGGTGTACCTGTTGCACGGGGAAGCACAGAGGTGCCCACGCACGTGTGCCAGTGGAAGTCACGAGAATATGGCACGAGGGTAGCACAGAGGTGCCCACGCACGTGTGCTTTCAATAACCAGGTGAGTCCGCTGGAGACTTGAGGAGCTCACCTGGGACAGGAACACGGCCTGTTGAAGGGGATACTGCCGGAGCAGCAAGGCAGGAACACGGCCTGCAAACCAGATGCTGCCTAAGCAGCAAGGGCCAAGCCCACATAAGACAGTAATGCCTGAGCAGTGGCGTGGCAGCACACTGCCAGACATCCAAACATAGAAGGACGGTCACGCGCCGCCATGATGGCAGGAGGAGCTTTTAAGGAGGTGTCGTTCCACCCAAGGGCGGGCGCGAGGTGGAGATGACGGACTTGACCCAATCAGGGTCCACGACGTCCCAGCCTGGCCAGTCAGGATTCACCACGTCACCAGCCTTGTCATCAAGCCGTGTGACGTCAGTGGGCGAATCAGAACCCACCACGCATTGCACATGCTCACCCTCCTGCCTCTGGGAAATAGAGGCGGGATCCTCGGTCTCACAATGTGCAGAGATAACGGGAGTCTCACTGCTTCCCTGAGCAGTAAACCTCTGCACATTGCGCAGCCTCGCAGACCTTCGGGGCCGCTGAGCAGGAGGGTCTGCGGCAGGCCAGGAATGGGAGACCGCTTCACTTCTTGTAACAGGAGAACCACTAGGTGTCACCCTTCTGCTGCCTCTCTGAGAAGGTATCTCCTGCACACTGCGCAGTCTGGCAGACCTTCGGCGCTGCTGAGCAGGAGCGCTCGTGGCAGGCAAGGAATGGGAGACTGCCTCAGGAGAGCCACGCGATGTAACACGGAAGGGTGGGCAAACACCGGCAGTACCGCACTCATCACCGCAGGCACTACAACCCTCATCATCCTCCCCTTAGTGCATAATTAAATTAAATTATAATTATAAATAAATAATTATAATTTAAAATTAAAAATAAATTTCATTTTTTCCCTGGACAGCTGGGACTTGAATCCGTGAACTACAGTAATGCTTCTTAGGCGAGAGCTCTAACCATTCAGCCTCTGGCTCTAATGAGAAACATAGGCAGATTTGGTCATCTTGACGTCTGCATTGCAGACTGAAGTCTCTGGTGACAGCACGATTCACTTCAGGTGCTACGTGGAGAGGACACAGCGATCGTGTTCTACGGTGCTCCCTGTCATCTTCATGTAGCAGAGCTGACAGTGTCGTGTGGATTACGTCAGACCTGGAGGGGTATTTGGGGATTTTAATAAAATGGTGAAAGAGGGTGTTTTTTTGTCTTTTATTCCAAATAAAGGATTTTTCGCTGTGTGTGTTTATTTACTTTCACTTACAGTTTAATCATGGAAGGTATCTCGGGGAGATGCCTGTCATGATTAACTCCTTATTACCCTGATTGCTACCACACCAGGGCAATTCGGGATGAGCTGGGTGCTACGTGATGAGCTGGGTGCTACAGATGCTACGTTTTGATCGCCTATTGCATTTTCCGTAAAACTTGTGGCGACCAAAAAACTTAATTTTGGCGCTTGGAATTTTTTTGTTCCTACGCCGTTTACCAATCAGATTAATTGATTTTAGATTTTGAGATTTTGATAAATCAGGCATTTCTGAACGCGGCAATACCAAATATGTGTATATTTATTTATTTTTTAACTCTTTAATTTTCAATGGGGGGAAAGGGGGGTGATTTGAACTTTTTTTATTTTTTTTTTTTAAAACTTTTTTTTTACTTTTTTTTTATTTTACTAGTCCCCCTAGGGGGCTATAGCAATCAGCAATCTGATCGCTCTTATCTATCTGCTGATCACAGCTATACAGCTGTAAACAGTAGATACAGTCACTTCCTGTTTCCCTCTTATCCAGGCCGAGGGAAAATGAAAGTGAAACTTCATAGCTGCAGGCGTCATCACATGACCCTGTGCCACGATGGCAACCACTGAAAGTCACGTGATCGCTCACGTGACTTCCGGTGGGGGCGGCGGTAAGTGAATATCTTCACCACGAGTATATACATCTCCCTGCCAGACTTTGGTAGCGAGATGTAAGGGGTTAATGTTACGGGTGGAATGCGATTCCACTCATAAAATGTAGGCACACATGTCAGCTGTTGAAAACAGCTGATATGTGTGCCGATCCATGCCACTTGCCCGTGGCAGGGGGCGGGGCTTAACGGGACACGCTCCATGATGGATATATCCGTCCATGCTCGTGAAGGGGTTAATAGCATTCTGAATCTGCCCACCCTGAGAAACCCACTGCCGGGAGAAAATAAACTTTAGGGGTACTTTGCACGTTGCAACATCGCTACTGCGATATCGTAGGGGTCAAATCAAAAGTGACGCACATCCGGCGCCGGTAACGACGTCGCAATGTGTAAAGCCTAGATGCGCCGATAAACGATCGCAAAAGCGTCGTAAATCGTTATTTGTGTAGCATCAGTCATTTTCATAATGTCGCACCAATAGGAGATACGATGTTGTTCCTCGTTCCTGCGGCAGCACACATCGCTGTGTGTGAAGCCACAGGAGCGAGGAATATCTCCTTACCTGCCTCCATCGGCTATGCGGAAGGAAGGAGGTTGGCTCCACCCCTCCACTTTTATTGGCCGCCTGCCGTGTGACGTCACTGTGATGCCACATGACCCACCCCCGTAGGAAGGAGGCGGGTCGCCGGCCAGAGCGACATCGCATGGCAGGTAAGTGCATGTGAAGCTGCCGTAGCGATAATGTTCGCTACAGCAGCTATCACAAGATATCGCATCTGCGACGGGGGCGGGTACTATCGCGCTCGGCATCACTAGCATCGGCTAGCGATGTCGCAGTGTGAAAAGTACCCCTTACTCTTCCTGGCAGCCTTGGACTTTCAGAGCCCATGGTAGTGACTGACAGCTGGGCCAACATTAGAGCCGTCTGTCAGTCAGTGCTGGGAACAGTTACAGCTGCCACTAACTATGCACAAAGCGGTAATTAAAAGCACTTTGGTGCTACCTCTATGGCTGAAAACCCAAGGCTGCTGGGAGGAATAAAATTAATTTTTTTATAGCAGCAGGGCTCTAAGCGCGAGTGCTGGATAGCTTCAGAAAACTGCTTTACCTGCAGCCAAAATGCAGGTTTTACAGCCTTTTTTGCTGCTTTCCTTGCTGCATTTTTGTTGCTTTTCTTCCTGCATTTTTAAGGATCCCAAAGTTCATCTTTGCTTCCACCATGGAAACAAAGAGCATTGTGTACTTAATACATTGGTAGAGCATTATGTACTTATCTCATTGGTAGAGTATTATTTACTTAACACTAATTTACAATTAGAGTCCAATTGGCCTCGGTGCAAAATTTAGATCTGGCTTCCCCCCCACACATGTTGATCAGATGGGCCCTTGTAGCCTCCTAAATCCTATAAAGACATACGTGTTGTCCCCCCTGCCACTTCACTATGTAGTACTGTACTAATTTCCGCCATCCTGGCATATTTGTTCCGATCCTGGTATATATGTCCCCCATCCTGTTATATATGTCATCATTATCCTGAGACCATTTCTGGTATATATATTTATATATATATATATATATATATATATATGTTGCGGGCGGAGGGGTTGGGAACGCCGATCGCCTAGGGGTTCGCTGGCACTCGGGTCCGGTGCTTCTGCTCCTCGGTGGTTCGAGCACGGGGCCAGACCCGGGGGCTCGAGCAGCGCCTCCTCGCCCACGAGTGAAAAGTGGAGGTTTGGTGGTGATGGGATGTCGGTTGTGACGCCACCCACAGGGTTGTGGTGATGGTGGGCACCACTGCTGCTGGTGACGGGGGATCCTGGGAGCGATGGCGGGGAGCAGCTAAGGTGTTGACCCCTCCGTGGGTAGGGGCTGTTGGTCCCGGGGCCCCGGTTGGGGAGTAATGAGGAGGGATAGGTGCAGGTGCCAATGCGGGGCGGCAGCGTGGACGCGGGTGCAACGTTGTGGTGCAGCGCGGTGCCGGATGGCACTGGTGTACTTAATCAGGTAGGCAAGAACAGAGTCCCTGGTAAACCAAACGGCTGGATGGACGGGGCCCGCAGTCGGCTGCGGCATCTTCACGCTCCCCGGACGGGTTGATGGTGGCTGTCGTTCCCTGCACCTATGTGTAAGAGTTCGACTCCTATGGATTCCCACGGGTAGTCCGCTCCCCGGCGTGTACGTGTCAGGAGAGCCCGTTTTGCCCGCAGGGGCTGCCCCTTGGATCTCTGGCTGTTGGCGGTGGCTCTTATCCGGACGGGTTTGGCTGTTGCCTTCTGATGGGACTTGGTTGGGAATGAACCCCTGAGGTCCAGACCGCAATCAGAGAATTTGACTGTTACGGCGGCTTCCGAGCCTAGTTGGGGTCTGAGTACCCTGCCTTGGTGCTTAGCTTCAATTTGCTCCCCGGTTCGGTACCGGCGGGCCACCGCCCGACCCCGGTCCTACGGTTCTGCAGACTTCCACCAACTCCTGCAGATGGCCACCACCATCTGTCGACCTTGCTGATAGTGCCTGGGCTCCAACCCAGACACACACAGTCTTTGCTCCTCTCACTTCCACTCCAAAACTCAACTAACTGCAAACTGACTACTTTTCCTGCCTCCAGGCCTGTGAACTCCTCGGTGGGTGGGGCCATCCGCCCCACCTGGTGTGGATATCAGACCCTGGAGGGAGGCAACAAGGGTTTTGTTTGACTGGTGTTCCTGGCCGGGGAAGGGTGGGGAGGTGTGTTTGTGATGTTATTCTGTGACCCCTGGGGTCCAGGGCATCACACTGGAGAGCCCGTTTTGCCCGCAGGATTGCGACCAGGCCCTTGATAAAATGCAGACCGTCCGCGGGCTGCCCGTCCATCACCGGTTCCACTGTTTTTCCTTGTTATTTATCTTTTTCAGAAAAAAAATAAAACCGGTGATGGGGGCAGTGCTAAATGTAAAGCCCGGGGGGCCCCACCCTTTCTGGTATATATATTTATATTTATATATATATATATATTTATATATATATATATATATATATATATATATCCCCCATTCTGCCTCTAACATATTCTACTCACTTTCCTGTTTCCCAAGTTACGCAGCCTTCTTGTCTGAAGCCATCGCAGTGGCCAGTAGCTGACATTGGCGTGCCTGCTACAGCAACGCATAATGTCACTGCCATGCGCCGCCAGTCACAGGCATGCCGATGTCAGCTGCCGACCTTTGTTCTGCCAGCAGCATGTATTACAGTACAGTGTTTGGTGATGTGCATGGCCAAAAGACTTCAGGCGTCATTGCTACAAAGGATTCTCTACAAAAAAAATGAACATTTTATTTATGGGAAAGTTACTTTGTCCAATTACTTTTGCACCCTTAAAATGAGAAGGCTTTGTAGAAAAAATAGTTGCAATTCCTAAATGTTTCATAGAATATTTTTAGATCAAATAGTTATTTAGTGAATTTTTTTTTATAATTATGGGGAGACAGAAAATAAAAGGGCAGGGAAAGGACACAGACAGGACCCCCAGGTAAAGCTATATTTGGATTTTAAGACGCACCCCTCATTTTCCTCCCAAATGTTTGGGAGGAAAAGTGCGTCTTATAATCTTATAATCTAACGTAAAAAGGAGGTGAAACTGAAGTTAAAAAAGGGTAAAAGGGCTAGACAAAGGATTGACAAAGCATCTTATACAAAATATTAAAACAATTTTAATATGCAAACATTATATTATATTTTAATTATCTAATATTTTAAAATATCTGAAAAACATTTACTGGGATAAATGAGAAAACTTTATAAGAAAGGAATATTGAGATTAGAAACAAAAATTATTGTCTAAGGAAGCAATCTATTTGTAAATTTCTGGAAATTATTTTCTCTAATGGAATAATTGCATATATTACGATTTCAAATTCTCTCGATGATCTCTGAAACTTAAGGAAGAAAAGTAGTTTCCACTTAGTTGCAATAAGAGGTTTCACAACTATAAGGATATGGCAAATTCAATGTCTATAGTTACCGTATTTTTTGTTTTATAAGATGCACCGGATTATAAGTAGAGATGAGCGAACCGGTCCCGGTTCGGCTCGAGGCGGTTCGCCGAACGGGGGGTCTGGCTCGAGTTCGGCTCGTCGAACGTTCGACGAACCGAACTCGAGCCCATAGGAAACAATGGCAGGCAATCACAAACACAGTAAAACACCTAGAAAACACCCTCAAAGGTGTCCAAAAGGTGACAAACAACTCACAACACAACACAAACACATGGGAAAGTGACAAGGACATGTACTCATGCGAAAACAAAACAGCTGGACAAGGAAAAAGAGGAGGACACACAGATATAGGCATGGCACGCCCTTCTAAAGTCATGTAAAACACCGCAAGGTGACTCCAAGCGGAGTCTCCCTTTTTTCCAAAAATTGGGCCCCACACACCCACCCCTTCAGTGGCAGCAGTTGTGCCCCAGTTGTACACTTCACAGCTAGATTTGCATCAAGCACATTCAAAAATACGCCATTCTTATCCGTCCCCAGGATGACACCGGGGTAGGTAGCAAAGTCTTTCCTGATCCCAGCTCTGTTCATCTTGGCTTCTTTTAAAAACACAGCAAGCAAGGGTTACTCCAAGCGGAGTCTCCCTTTTTTCCAAAAATTGGGCCCCACACACACCCACCCCTTCAGTGGCAGCAGTTGTGCCCCAGTTGTACACTTCACAGCTAGATTTGCATCAAGCACATTCAAAAATACGCTATTCTTAACCGTCCCCAGGATGACACCGGGGTAGGTAGCAAAGTCTTTCCTGATCCCAGCTCTGTTCATCTTGGCTTCTTTTAAAAACACAGCAAGCAAGGGTTACTCCAAGCGGAGTCTCCCTTTTTTCCAAAAATTGGGCCACACAGACACCCACCCCATCAGTGGCAGCACTTGGGCCCTAGTTGCAAACAGGATGTTTTGATTTGCATCAAGCACATTCAAAAATACGCTATTCTTAGCCGTCCACAGGATGACACCGGGGTAGGTAGCAAAGTCTTTCCTGATCCCAGCTCTGTTCATCTTGGCTTCTTTTAAAAACACAGCAAGCAAGGGTTACTCCAAGCGGAGTCTCCCTTTTTTCCAAAAATTGGGCCACACAGACACCCACCCCATCAGTGGCAGCACTTGGGCCCTAGTTGCAAACAGGATGTTTTGATTTGCATCAAGCACATTCAAAAATACGCTATTCTTAGCCGTCCACAGGATGACACCGGGGTAGGTAGCAAAGTCTTTCCTGATCCCAGCTCTGTTCATCTTGGCTTCTTTTAAAAACACAGCAAGCAAGGGTTACTCCAAGCGGAGTCTCCCTTTTTTCCAAAAATTGGGCCACACAGACACCCACCCCATCAGTGGCAGCACTTGGGCCCTAGTTGCAAACAGGATGTTTTGATTTGCATCAAGCACATTCAAAAATACGCTATTCTTAGCCGTCCCCAGGATGACACTGGGGTAGGTAGCAAAGTCTTTGCTGACCCATGACTTGTTCATCTTGGCTTCTTTTAAAAACAATGTAAGCAAGGGTTACTCCAAGCGGAGTCTCCCCTTTTTTCCAAAAATTGGGCCCCACACACACCCACCCATTCAGTGGCAGCAGTTGTGCCCCAGTTGTACACTTCACAGCTAGATTTGCATCAAGCACATTCAAAAATACGCCATTCTTATCCGTCCCCAGGATGACACCGGGGTAGGTAGCAAAGTCTTTCCTGATCCCAGCTCTGTTCATCTTGGCTTCTTTTAAAAACACAGCAAGCAAGGGTTACTCCAAGCGGAGTCTCCCTTTTTTCCAAAAATTGGGCCACACACACACCCACCCCTTCAGTGGCAGCAGTTGTGCCCCAGTTGTACACTTCACAGCTAGATTTGCATCAAGCACATTCAAAAATACGCTATTCTTAACCGTCCCCAGGATGACACCGGGGTAGGTAGCTAAGTCTTTCCTGATCCCAGCTCTGTTCATCTTGGATCATTTTTAAAAACAATGTAAGCAAGGGTTACTCCAAGCGGAGTCTCCCTTTTTTCCAAAAATTGGGCCCCACACACACCCACCCCTTCAGTGGCAGCAGTTGTGCCCCAGTTGTACACTTCACAGCTAGATTTGCATCAAGCACATTCAAAAATACGCCATTCTTATCCGTCCCCAGGATGACACCGGGGTAGGTAGCAAAGTCTTTCCTGATCCCAGCTCTGTTCATCTTGGCTTCTTTTAAAAACACAGCAAGCAAGGGTTACTCCAAGCGGAGTCTCCCTTTTTTCCAAAAATTGGGCCCCACACACACCCACCCCTTCAGTGGCAGCAGTTGTGCCCCAGTTGTACACTTCACAGCTAGATTTGCATCAAGCACATTCAAAAATACGCTATTCTTAACCGTCCCCAGGATGACACCGGGGTAGGTAGCAAAGTCTTTCCTGATCCCAGCTCTGTTCATCTTGGCTTCTTTTAAAAACACAGCAAGCAAGGGTTACTCCAAGCGGAGTCTCCCTTTTTTCCAAAAATTGGGCCACACAGACACCCACCCCATCAGTGGCAGCACTTGGGCCCTAGTTGCAAACAGGATGTTTTGATTTGCATCAAGCACATTCAAAAATACGCTATTCTTAGCCGTCCACAGGATGACACCGGGGTAGGTAGCAAAGTCTTTCCTGATCCCAGCTCTGTTCATCTTGGCTTCTTTTAAAAACACAGCAAGCAAGGGTTACTCCAAGCGGAGTCTCCCTTTTTTCCAAAAATTGGGCCACACAGACACCCACCCCATCAGTGGCAGCACTTGGGCCCTAGTTGCAAACAGGATGTTTTGATTTGCATCAAGCACATTCAAAAATACGCTATTCTTAGCCGTCCCCAGGATGACACTGGGGTAGGTAGCAAAGTCTTTGCTGACCCATGACTTGTTCATCTTGGCTTCTTTTAAAAACAATGTAAGCAAGGGTTACTCCAAGCGGAGTCTCCCCTTTTTTCCAAAAATTGGGCCCCACACACACCCACCCATTCAGTGGCAGCAGTTGTGCCCCAGTTGTACACTTCACAGCTAGATTTGCATCAAGCACATTCAAAAATACGCCATTCTTATCCGTCCCCAGGATGACACCGGGGTAGGTAGCAAAGTCTTTCCTGATCCCAGCTCTGTTCATCTTGGCTTCTTTTAAAAACACAGCAAGCAAGGGTTACTCCAAGCGGAGTCTCCCTTTTTTCCAAAAATTGGGCCACACACACACCCACCCCTTCAGTGGCAGCAGTTGTGCCCCAGTTGTACACTTCACAGCTAGATTTGCATCAAGCACATTCAAAAATACGCTATTCTTAACCGTCCCCAGGATGACACCGGGGTAGGTAGCTAAGTCTTTCCTGATCCCAGCTCTGTTCATCTTGGATCATTTTTAAAAACAATGTAAGCAAGGGTTACTCCAAGCGGAGTCTCCCTTTTTTCCAAAAATTGGGCCCCACACACACCCACCCCTTCAGTGGCAGCAGTTGTGCCCCAGTTGTACACTTCACAGCTAGATTTGCATCAAGCACATTCAAAAATACGCCATTCTTATCCGTCCCCAGGATGACACCGGGGTAGGTAGCAAAGTCTTTCCTGATCCCAGCTCTGTTCATCTTGGCTTCTTTTAAAAACACAGCAAGCAAGGGTTACTCCAAGCGGAGTCTCCCTTTTTTCCAAAAATTGGGCCCCACACACACCCACCCCTTCAGTGGCAGCAGTTGTGCCCCAGTTGTACACTTCACAGCTAGATTTGCATCAAGCACATTCAAAAATACGCTATTCTTAACCGTCCCCAGGATGACACCGGGGTAGGTAGCAAAGTCTTTCCTGATCCCAGCTCTGTTCATCTTGGCTTCTTTTAAAAACACAGCAAGCAAGGGTTACTCCAAGCGGAGTCTCCCTTTTTTCCAAAAATTGGGCCACACAGACACCCACCCCATCAGTGGCAGCACTTGGGCCCTAGTTGCAAACAGGATGTTTTGATTTGCATCAAGCACATTCAAAAATACGCTATTCTTAGCCGTCCCCAGGATGACACTGGGGTAGGTAGCAAAGTCTTTGCTGACCCATGACTTGTTCATCTTGGCTTCTTTTAAAAACAATGTAAGCAAGGGTTACTCCAAGCGGAGTCTCCCCTTTTTTCCAAAAATTGGGCCCCACACACACCCACCCATTCAGTGGCAGCAGTTGTGCCCCAGTTGTACACTTCACAGCTAGATTTGCATCAAGCACATTCAAAAATACGCCATTCTTATCCGTCCCCAGGATGACACCGGGGTAGGTAGCAAAGTCTTTCCTGATCCCAGCTCTGTTCATCTTGGCTTCTTTTAAAAACACAGCAAGCAAGGGTTACTCCAAGCGGAGTCTCCCTTTTTTCCAAAAATTGGGCCCCACACACACCCACCCCTTCAGTGGCAGCAGTTGTGCCCCAGTTGTACACTTCACAGCTAGATTTGCATCAAGCACATTCAAAAATACGCCATTCTTATCCGTCCCCAGGATGACACCGGGGTAGGTAGCAAAGTCTTTCCTGATCCCAGCTCTGTTCATCTTGGCTTCTTTTAAAAACACAGCAAGCAAGGGTTACTCCAAGCGGAGTCTCCCTTTTTTCCAAAAATTGGGCCACACAGACACCCACCCCATCAGTGGCAGCACTTGGGCCCTAGTTGCAAACAGGATGTTTTGATTTGCATCAAGCACATTCAAAAATACGCTATTCTTAGCCGTCCCCAGGATGACACCGGGGTAGGTAGCAAAGTCTTTGCTGACCCATGACTTGTTCATCTTGGCTTCTTTTAAAAACAATGTAAGCAAGGGTTACTCCAAGCGGAGTCTCCCTTTTTTCCAAAAATTGGGCCACACAGACACCCACCCCATCAGTGGCAGCACTTGGGCCCTAGTTGCAAACAGGATGTTTTGATTTGCATCAAGCACATTCAAAAATACGCTATTCTTAGCCGTCCCCAGGATGACACCGGGGTAGGTAGCAAAGTCTTTCCTGATCCCAGCTCTGTTCATCTTGGCTTCTTTTAAAAACACAGCAAGCAAGGGTTACTCCAAGCGGAGTCTCCCTTTTTTCCAAAAATTGGGCCACACAGACACCCACCCCATCAGTGGCAGCACTTGGGCCCTAGTTGCAAACAGGATGTTTTGATTTGCATCAAGCACATTCAAAAATACGCTATTCTTAGCCGTCCACAGGATGACACCGGGGTAGGTAGCAAAGTCTTTCCTGATCCCAGCTCTGTTCATCTTGGCTTCTTTTAAAAACACAGCAAGCAAGGGTTACTCCAAGTGGAGTCTCCCTTTTTTCCAAAAATTGGGCCACACAGACACCCACCCCATCAGTGGCAGCACTTGGGCCCTAGTTGCAAACAGGATGTTTTGATTTGCATCAAGCACATTCAAAAATACGCTATTCTTAGCCGTCCCCAGGATGACACCGGGGTAGGTAGCAAAGTCTTTCCTGATCCCAGCTCTGTTCATCTTGGCTTCTTTTAAAAACACAGCAAGCAAGGGTTACTCCAAGCGGAGTCTCCCTTTTTTCCAAAAATTGGGCCACACAGACACCCACCCCATCAGTGGCAGCACTTGGGCCCTAGTTGCAAACAGGATGTTTTGATTTGCATCAAGCACATTCCAAATCCACAAGCATTTACTCTCCCCAGGATGACACAGGGGTAGTAAATTCCTTCTGGATCCATGACTTGTTCATTTTGATGAACGTCAGTCTGTCCACATTGTCACTGGACAGACGCGTGCGCTTATCTGTCAGCACACACCCAGCAGCACTGAATACACGTTCAGAGACAACGCTGGCAGCTGGACACGACAAAATCTCCAAGGCGTAAGTTGCGAGCTCTGGCCATTTTTGTAGGTTTGAAGCCCAAAAGGAGCAAGGCTCCAGTTGCACAGTCATGGCATCGATGTTCATTTGGAGATACTCCTGTATCATCCTCTCCAGCCGTTGACTATGTGTCAGACTTGTTGTCTCTGGTGGCCTTGCAAAAGAGGGTCTAAAAAAATTATGAAAAGATTCCATAAAATTGCTGTTACCGGCACCAGAAAAGGTCCTACTGGTACGGGTAGACTGTTGAAGATGACGAGACCGTCCCATGTTTGTCAAGTTACAACTGGGAGATTCACTCCCTGCACCTGCACGGTTGTTTGGTGGAAAAGCCGAGCTAAGATCTAGTAACAGCTTCTGCTGATACTCCTGCATACGTGCGTCCCTTTCTATGGCTGGAATTATGTCACAAAATTTGGACTTGTACCGGGGATCTAATAGTGTGGCAATCCAGTAGTCATCATCACTTCTAATTTTGACAATACGACTGTCATGTTGGAGGTAGTGCAACAAAAAGGCACTCATGTGTCTTGCGCAGCCATGCGGACCAAGTCCATGCTGTGTTTGTGGCATAGAGGTGCTACCCGTTCTTTCTTCCTCTGACATCTGACCCCAACCTCTTTCAACTGAAATTTGACCAAGGTCTCCCTCATCCGCTGAGTCTTCCATGTCCATGGACAGTTCGTCCTCCATTTCTTCATGTTCTCCTGCACCTTGCTCAACATTTCGCCTGCTACTATGCGCCCTTGTCGATCCCTGTCCCCCATGGTCCCATGCCTGCTGCGTTGGTGATGATGAACGTCTGGACCTTCGTGATGTTGTTGTCCCTTGCGCATATGAATCCTCCTGTAGTTCCTCCCCTTCATGTTGTCCCACCCCCTGACTCCGAATAGTGTTTAGCGTGTGCTCCAGCATGTAAATGACTGGAATCGTCATGCTGATAATGGCATTGTCAGAGCTAAACATATTCGTCGCCATGTCGAAACTGTGCAGAAGGGTGCATAGGTCCTTGATCTGAGACCACTCCATCAGGGTGATCTGCCCCACCTCTGCATCTCGTTGGCCCAGGCTATACGTCATGACGTATTGCACCAGGGCTCTGCGGTGCTGCCACAGTCGCTGTAACATGTGGAGAGTTGAATTCCAGCGTGTCGCCACATCGCATTTCAGGCGATGAACCGGCAGGCCGAAAGACTTCTGGAGCGATGCAAGTCGCTCTGCTGCGGCGCTTGAACGGCGGAAGTGAGCTGACAGTTTTCGTGCCCTGTTCAGAAGGCCATCTAGGCCGGGATAGTGTGTTAAAAATTGCTGCACGACAAGGTTCAACACGTGAGCCATACAAGGTACGTGTGTCACCTTGCCCAGGCGAAGTGCCGCACCCAGGTTTGCAGCATTGTCGCACACGGCCTTACCAGGCTGCAGTTTGAGTGGAGACAACCATTTATTAAACTCGGACCGCAAAGCTGACCACAACTCCTCAGCTGTGTGACTCTTATTACCAAGACATGTCAAGCTAAAGACCGCCTGATGCCGTTGCGCTCTGCTGCCAGCATAGTAATGAGGGGTGCGTGATTCCTTCTGCGCAGTGAGAACGCTGGTGGCCTGACCAGGCAGGCTTGGGGCGGAGGTGGAGGACCCAGATGAGGTGGAGGATGCAGAAGCAGTGGCGGAACTTGGACAGACAGAGGATTGACACACAAGTCGTGGGGACGGCAAGACTTGTGCAGCAGACCCTTCACCATCTATCACCATAGTTACCCAGTGCCCAGTCAGCGACATGTAACGTCCCTGTCCATGCTTACTGGTCCAAGTATCGGTGGTGAAATGCACCCGTTCACACACAGAGTTTCTCAAGGAAGCGGTGATGTTGTGTGCGACATGCTGGTGTAGCGCGGGCACACCTTTCTTAGAGAAGTAGTGGCGACTAGGCATCTGGTACTGGGGCACAGCGACAGACATAAGGTCTCTAAAATCCTGTGTGTCCACTAGGCGGAAAGGCAGCATTTCGGTAGCCAACAGCTTACAGAGGGATAGAGTCAACCTCTTAGCTTTGTCATGGGTCGGAGGAAGTGGCCTTTTATTTGACCACATCTGAGGGACAGAGATCTGGCTGCTGTGTGTAGACGGTGTTGAGTAGGGTGTCCCTTGAAAAATGCAGGTTTGTGAGGAAAGTGCAGGCGGAGACATGATGTTGCCTTCATCCAACGTTGGTGCTATCGATGTCTGAGAGAGCTGTACACACTCACTTGTTTCCCCTTCCAAACCAACTGACGACCTTACAAGCAAACTGCCTGTTGCGGTTACAGTGGTGGAAGTTTTGCGTGGAAAAACAGGTGTGGCAGCTGTCCCCACAGTCCTAGAAGATGAAGAGCGCGCGGATGCAGTGGAAGGGGCGGGCGGTGGATGGTTCGCTCCACTAGGCCGCATTGCAGCACGGTGAGCTTCCCACCGGGACTTATGATATTTAGTCATGTGACGATTCATGGAAGAAGTTGTCAAACTGCTGAGGTTTTGACCTCTACTAACAGAATCATGACAAATGTTACATATCACATGAGTTGGGCGATCTTTTTCGATGTGAAAAAAGGACCAGGCTAGGCAAGGCTTAGAGGCCATGCGACCTGTTGATCCACCCCGAATAATGCTCATAGGCAGAGTGGTGGCTGAGGATGCAGTTGTAGACGTGCTACCAGTGCTCCGACTCTGTCCAGGAAGGCGCAAGGTAACTTCGTCGTCGGTTGCATCCTCCTCCACCGCCTCTGTTGACCTCCTCGAGTGCCTGACTGGGGGTTGACAGTAGGTGGGATCTAGAACGTCATCATCAATTGTTGTGTTTGCACTCCCCTCCCCCTCAGACCGAGCCTCTTCTTGCCCTGACGGAATATTTAAGTTGTCATCCCAATCGGGTATCTGCGTCTCATCTTCATCAGTATGTTCCTCATTGTCTATAACCACAGGTGTTACAGTTTGTGACAAAGGGTCAACATTATGCTCAGAAACTTGGTCCTCACGGCCTGAATCTGAGTCACAAAGGTTCTGGGCATCACTGCAGACCATTTCCTGTTCTGTACTCACTGTAGCTTGGGAGCAGACCTCTGATTCCCAGGCTATAGTGTGACTGAACAGCTCTGCAGACTCAGCCATCTCAGTTCCACCATACTGTGCAGGGCTGATGGAGACTTCAGAGCTGGGAGAAAGCAAGTTTGATTGGGATGACAACTCAGAGGACTGGTGTTTTTTGGATGCGGTACTTGAAGTGGCAGAGAGGGCACTTGTTGGACCACTTGAGATCCATTCAAGCATTTTCCTTTTTTGCCCATCATCTACCTTTGTTCCTGTTGTTCGTGTCCGTAACAAAGGGAGCACATCGGATTGTCCACGGTAAGTAGTAGACATCTTACTTTTGCTGGTAGATGGTCTATCTTCAGCAGATGATAATGGAGCTTTGCCACCTTCCCCACGGACAAAACCTTTTTTGCCTTTTCCACCACGCCTCTTCCCCTTTCCACCAGCATCTGTCATTTTGCCACTCATGTTGATTGCGACAAGATTGTGGACTGAAAATGTGGTAGTAAAAATTGAGAGGTGGTGAAGATTGCAGTGGTGGTCTAGCTTTATTAACAGCAGAATAATAAAGAATAAATATCCCTGACAATGCAACTTAGTTATAATTAGTTGGAGTGTGCAACGCAGGCAGACGTGCTGCAAATGTCTTTGCACTAGTGGGACTATAGCAAAGTCCAATAGCCACGTATAGGATGCCACTAGGTACACTGAGTGTTTGCTAGTATAATGGCTTGGTTAGAATGAGTTGTAGTGTGCAACGCAGGCAGACGCGCTCTGCAAATGTCTTTGCACTAGTGGGACTATAGCAAAGTCCAATAGCCACGTATAGGATGCCACTAGGTACACTGAGTGTTTGCTAGTATAATGGCTTGGTTAGAATGAGTTGTAGTGTGCAACGCAGGCAGACGCGCTCTGCAAATGTCTTTGCACTAGTGGGACTATAGCAAAGTCCAATAGCCACGTATAGGATGCCACTAGGTACACTGAGTGTTTGCTAGTATAATGGCTTGGTTAGAATGAGTTGTAGTGTGCAACGCAGGCAGACGCGCTCTGCAAATGTCTTTGCACTAGTGGGACTATAGCAAAGTCCAATAGCCACGTATAGGATGCCACTAGGTACACTGAGTGTTTGCTAGTATAATGGCTTGGTTAGAATGAGTTGTAGTGTGCAACGCAGGCAGACGCGCTCTGCAAATGTCTTTGCACTAGTGGGACTATAGCAAAGTCCAATAGCCACGTATAGGATGCCACTAGGTACACTGAGTGTTTGCTAGTATAATGGCTTGGTTAGAATGAGTTGTAGTGTGCAACGCAGGCAGACGCGCTCTGCAAATGTCTTTGCACTAGTGGGACTATAGCAAAGTCCAATAGCCACGTATAGGATGCCACTAGGTACACTGAGTGTTTGCTAGTATAATGGCTTGGTTAGAATGAGTTGTAGTGTGCAATGCAGGCAGACGCGCTCTGCAAATGTCTTTGCACTAGTGGGACTATAGCAAAGTCCAATAGCCACGTATAGGATGCCACTAGGTACACTGAGTGTTTGCTAGTATAATGGCTTGGTTAGAATGAGTTGTAGTGTGCAACGCAGGCAGACGCGCTCTGCAAATGTCTTTGCACTAGTGGGACTATAGCAAAGTCCAATAGCCACGTATAGGATGCCACTAGGTACACTGAGTGTTTGCTAGTATAATGGCTTGGTTAGAATGAGTTGTAGTGTGCAACGCAGGCAGACGCGCTCTGCAAATGTCTTTGCACTAGTGGGACTATAGCAAAGTCCAATAGCCACGTATAGGATGCCACTAGGTACACTGAGTGTTTGCTAGTATAATGGCTTGGTTAGAATGAGTTGTAGTGTGCAACGCAGGCAGACGCGCTCTGCAAATGTCTTTGCACTAGTGGGACTATAGCAAAGTCCAATAGCCACGTATAGGATGCCACTAGGTACACTGAGTGTTTGCTAGTATAATGGCTTGGTTAGAATGAGTTGTAGTGTGCAACGCAGGCAGACGCGCTCTGCAAATGTCTTTGCACTAGTGGGACTATAGCAAAGTCCAATAGCCACGTATAGGATGCCACTAGGTACACTGAGTGTTTGCTAGTATAATGGCTTGGTTAGAATGAGTTGTAGTGTGCAATGCAGGCAGACGCGCTCTGCAAATGTCTTTGCACTAGTGGGACTATAGCAAAGTCCAATAGCCACGTATAGGATGCCACTAGGTACACTGAGTGTTTGCTAGTATAATGGCTTAGTTATCAGTTGGAGTGTGCAGAGGACAAGAGGGTACAGTGGCAGGATTGTGGTGCTCTGGGTAGAGGAATGGAAGCCTGCCTTTCTATTCCCTCCTAATGGTGAAATGCAGGTAGGAAATCCCTGACCTGGGCTACACAGACGCTGTTGCTGTTTGCAGGACCTGTCACCTATGGCTCTCTGACCCTGCCGGTTGGAGCCCTTAAAAGGACTGCTATAAAGTGCTCTCCCTAAGCTGTCTAACGCTGTGTATGCAGCGCATACAGCTGTATCGGCTATAGGACTCAGGAAGACGGAGCTGCGACAGTGATGTCTGACACCAAAGACGCAGAAGGCAGATAATGGCGTCCGTGAAGAAAATGTCCGGTTTTATAATGCAGGGACATGTGACATGCAGATCCTATCACACATGCCGTTGCTTCTCTGGCTCAAAGTCCACTTAGCTGTGTGTGTGTCTGGGATTGGCTGACATGCTGGCCCGCCCCACAAGACGCGCGCACTTAGGGAAGGAAGACAAGAAAAAAAAAAAAAAAAAATGGCGATCGCCATTATAGAAACAGCAGTGATCTGAAGGCGCTGTTCACGCACACTATACACTGAAATGTGATAATAGTTTGATTCACAGAGTGACTTACACTATTACAGCAGAAACCAAGCTATGATTTAGCTGTTTTTTGGCTGCTAGAACCGTTCTCGAACGTTTCTAGAACTACCGAGCTTTTGCAAAAAGCTCGAGTTCTAGTTCGATCTAGAACATGCCCCAAAATCACTCGAGCCGCGAACTGGAGAACCACGAACCACGAACCGCGCTCAACTCTAATTATAAGACGCACCCTAAATTTAGACATAAAAAAAGGTAAAAAAATAAAAATGGGGTCCGTCTTATACTCTGTTGTCTTACCGGAGGGGGGCAGCAGTGGTGATGAAGCGGGGTCACAGGAGGCAGAGGTTGTGCTGGCAGGCACGGCGGCACCCGGCTGCCGTCCTCACGCAGGCACTCAGTGGCCTCCTGCACACAGGCACCCGGCTGCCGCCTGCACAGGCACCGGACTACCGCCCGCACGCAGCCACAGGTACCCGGCTACCACCCGCACGCAAGCACAGGCACCCGGCCGCTTGCATGCAGCCACAGGCACCCGACCGCCCTATCGCTGCACAGACAGGACCCCCAGGTAAAGCTATATTTGGATTTTAAGACGCACCCCTCATTTTCCTTCCAAATTTTTGGGAGGAAAAGTGCGTCTTATAATCTGAAAAATATGGTAAGTGAAAATTCTTCTAAACCTATATATAATAAGACCAGTTTACAGGTGAGATTAATGTTAAGATATGAACTTTTTAATAAGAAGGAAGAAATATTTTTCCATAAGGGTTTTAGTAGAGGTTTAGTAGGACATTCCCCAAAAATATGTTTTATGTCAGCTGTTTGATTACATCCTCTCCAGCAAAGAGGTGATTGTGATGAAAAAACTATATTTAATGTAGATGGAGTAAAGTACCAACGTGATATCACCTAATAATATGATTCATGAAATGATGCACAAGATGCATTTGTCCATTGGGTTTCTTGTTTCCCATTTAGAGATATTGTTTCTGGTTCCCATTCAGAGATATTGTTGTTGTTTTTTTTTTTAACAAAATTAGCATCTGAATTAAATGGTAGAAACATTTTCCATGTAGAGTAGCATGGAAAAGTTTTGACACCCCTGGTCAAAATTACTGTTATTGGGAACAGTTAAGCCAGTTGAAGATGAAATAATATCTAAAAGGCATATAGTTAAAGATGACACATTTCCTTTATATTTTAAGCAAAAAAATAAAATATTTTCACGTTGTACATTTGAAAATTACGAAAAGGAAGATGTTCCCGTGCAAAAAAATTGGATATTCTTGGAAATTTGTGAACTCAGATAACTTTGACCAAGTTTTCAGACCTTTATTATCCTGTTTGGGGTTATGGCTTGTTCACTATCATCATTAGGAAAGGCCAGGTGATGTAAATTTCACAGCTTTATAAAAACCCAGCCTTCTTAAATCTTGTGCAAAAAAACAACAGCCACGGGTTCTCCTAGCACTATGAAAATGTGATACTTGACAAAGGAACTGCTTCTAGGTACTACTACTAACCATGCAGGGTGCCCAAACTTTTGCATCGGACTATTTTTTTTTTTGCTAATTTTAAAATGTAAAAGATGAATATATTTTTTTCTTGCTTAAAATACAAAGGAAATGTGTCATTTTTAACTTTATGCTTTTTAGAGATTATTTCTAGTGATGAGCAAACCCGTGGATATTCAGGTTTGCTGAACCAGCACAGGGGGAAAAAAATCAAGTTCGGCAAGTGAACCTGAACAACAAACCCCACACAAGCCAATGGGGTGAGACATTTGGGGCTGTAAAATGGCCATAGCAAGTGCTAGGGGGCTGCAATTGGAGGTTAAATGGTAGTAAGAGCAGGATAATTATACATGCCGTGTATCCTGGTGTTTCCCAGAGGATCAGGCCGCAGTTAGACTCTCATCTAGAGTCTAATTAATGTTTATCAATATTCACTGCTTCCCCCACCCACCCTTTGTGCCAGTGTCTGTGATTGGTTGTAGACTGCTGTACAAACCCCCCACCCTGTGTCCACCTCTGTGATTGGTTGCAGTTTGCTGTGTAGTAGTGAAAAAACTGAATAAAAATAGTTTAAAATACTGATATAGGCTCCCAGCATATTTTGATTGACAGCTCTGGTAAAGCAACAACTGCAGGCTGCAGCCCCCTCCCTGTGAGCTATACTGCAACTGAATATCGAAGTAGAGGGCAAAAAAAGGATATAGAGTCACCCCCCCATTTTTTATATCCAGCCACAGTAAAGCAGACAGGTGGGGGCTGGTATTATCAGGATGAGAGGAGCCATGGATATTAACCCCCCCAATACCAGCCCGCAGTTGCCCGGGATTGGCACATCACATTAGATGTGCCAATTCTGGTGATTTACCCAACTCATCCCGATTGCCCTGTTGCGGTGGCAATCAGGGTAATATAGGGGTTGGTGACAGCTGTGTTTTGTCAGGTGCCATCAAGCCCTAGATTAGTAATGGAAGGCGACTATGCGACCCCCCATTACTAATCCTGTAAGTGAAAAGAAAAAAAATACAAACACCGAAAAAATCCTTTATTTGAAATAAAATGCACACACCCTCTTTCATCCCTTTATTAACCCCCAAAACACCCTTGTACATTCGATGTAATCCATACAAAGTCCCACGACGACCCTCAGCTCTGCTACATCTTGAACCTGAAGAAAGAGAAAACATGTCCGCTCTCAGCAGGCTCCAGGAATCACTGACAAGGTGGACCCAGCTGTAAGCAGGTAAGATCACTCCATTCAGGGGAGGTCATACCCAGGTTCTTACGGTGTGACCTCCCCTGATCTGAGTGTGAGGCACGGCTGTGTCCCGCACTGCAACAGCCAATTCTGGGCAGCTGTGGGCTGGAAAGTGAAAGTGACTACCGGAGTGCAGGACACGGCAGCCACCGCACTCTGACAGCCCCCAGTTTGAAAGTGAAAGTGACTGACGGAGTGTGGGTCACAGCCATGCCTTGCACTCTGGTAGTCAGGTCAGGTGAAGTCCTCCATTGGCTATCAGTGATTCCCAAAGTGGACATGAGCGGACATGTTTTAAAATCACTGATTAATCAGCAGTAGATTATCATTAGAGGACTATTTGGCATGCTACCAGGTAGTCCAGCATATTTATGAGCTCTGTATAACTGCTATGTCTGTAGTAGAGAAAACATTGATTTTATCAAAATGACAGCAAACGTCTCAGTAAGTGACACATCACAGTAATTAGGCTCACTGTCTCTATATTATGCTGCTCTAAAACGAGGTATCGAAAACCTGGTGACAAATTCTCCTTAAAGAGTTATATGGATGAGTAATACAGAGACAAATATCATCTGCAAAAGCATTAAAGGGAACCAACCAGGAAGATTTTCAAATATAAAGTAAAGCCAGTGCTATACTGGCGCTAGGATGCCGAATATAAGTATACCATTTATTCAGAGAATGGATGTTTTAGTTCTGAAATACTGTATGTGCAAGTAAAGTTCTAGCAATGTACTGCTATTTGATTTACAGGTGCATTAGGAAGGGAATATGTTGGTTGGTTATTGCTATATATTCATGCCCCTGTCTGTTTGCCTGCACCAGAATTAACATCTATGATAGCAACAGGTGGAGGAAGGCCAGGCAGGCAGACAGGGGCGGGAATATATAACAATAACCCACATATTCCCTTCCTGTTGCACCTGTCAATCAAAAGCAGTGCATTGCTGGAACTTTACTTGCACATATTTCTGAAATAAAACATCCAATCTCAGAACAAAATGTATGCTTACATTCAGCATCCTAGCACCAGTATAGCACTGGCTTTACTTTATATATGAAAATCCTGCTGGTTGGTTCCCTTTAACTTATATTTCATATTCGCATATACACAGGATATTTTTGTACAACCCCTTTAATTAATCCTGAAAGTCTCCACTTCAATATCATCTCAGCTGTTTCATTTAAATAAAAAATAGAGACTTGAAGAGCTGAAATCATTACGATTCGGTCACTGGCCAAAGATTTCTGGATCTACGGTAACTATATATGTTAGAAGAGACAGTATATGGCAGGGCAGTCTCGTAAGTCAGAACAGTCACAATGGACTGTAAGACACTATGCCTTATGATAAAGCAGCAGGAATGTATGCAGGACAGCCCACATGACACCACAAAACAAATCCTGTTGTGGAAGAGTTGAGACTTTATTTTATTACTCATTGTGATTTAACTATTCAGGAACCAGGAAGCCCTGGATGCACCAGATCTGCCTGGTGGGGGTCCCATAGTTCATGGAATTAAATTGAACTGTGATTCTCATCTTGGGGTCTGGACATTATAAAACGTAGGAGGATACTGTTATCACGCACTTATTGCTATCTTTCGGACCCAAAGTTTTTGATGTTGCGGGGAATAAGTGCTGATTCCTCGAAGGCGGGAAAGTGTTCCACATGTAGCATGTAGGTGTAGAACACGATGCTATGGAACTGCTGCTTGGCCCACCCTCGAAACACGTGCACATCTCACAAGGGAATGCTGCGATACCAATGGGCACGTACACAGCGATCATGAAATAGGAGTCAGCCCGTTACATAGCATCTTATGTGTCCTCACAGCAGGACCCCAGGGTCTGCGTAATTGTGCCCCTTCCCCACACTGCTGCTCATTCTCTACCCCCTCAATAGTTAAATCTCAAGAAAAATGATCGCCCCTCTATGGCATGTCCTATCCTGACGTCAATAGTGTCCTGGACCTCAACAAAGGGGGTCAGTAATTTTCTTCTAATGAAGTTTAATCTTTATAATTCCTCACTTATGGAAGGATCTCTACTTGCTGCCAAAAAAATGGTAAAAACACCTGCACTAATCTAATACAGCTGCCACAGTCGAGGGTTTGGTACAATGTATTGGTGTAGACAAACATCTGTCAGCTAAACACATTAACAGCACAAATATCTCCTTAGGTTGATAATTTGTTACAATTTATCAGTGCATGCAGATTAGATTGTTCACCACATAGGATTTTCTAGACTGAATAACTGTAACAAAACCTCAGATGTAAAGCAGGAGACGAGCTGTGAGCTGGCTCCCAGGTAGAGGACGACAGCTGTTTCGCCTAACTAATTAGGCTTCCACAGGTCCAGATGGACCTGTGGAAGCCTAATTAGTTAGGCGAAACAGCTGTCGTCCTCTACCTGGGAGCCAGCTCACAGCTCGTCTCCTCCTTTCTACCCTGCACCGTCTAATAAACTAAAGATTCCTGCACAGCGGTACGGAGTGCGGTCCCTCATTTCCTTCACTCATCCATCGGTACTTGGACTTTTCTTCTGGACGAGCACCCCCGCTCAGGATACGGTAATTCCCAGCCCTCGACGAGCACACATGCGTTATCGCTGAGTGACATATAGTGGTGCAGCACCCTTCCTATCTTGCTGCAAAACCTCAGATGTGTATTAGACCAGGATGCGTGTCAGACTCTGGATATAAGCATGAATGTGCCCATTCACTGATAGCAAACAGAGGTCCTTCAAGATGGTGATAAATTCAAATACCAGGATCAAAATGCAAAAGTGAAAAAGCCGAGGACAGCATTGAATGTGCCCCTGACACTGAGGAGTGTAAGGCTATGTCCGCACTTTGCGTCGATGTAGTTGCAGTTCTAAATGCATCCTCTGGCAGAAATTGCTTTTGCCAAAGTTGCTTTTGACCATCAAAACACTATAAATGCGCGTGCGTATTTACCGTGTTTTAGCCGCGTTTTTAGCGCTTTTTACATGCTTTTTCATTGCTTAAACTCAGATGCGTTTTGAATACAAAGACACTACTAAATAAAGTTTAAACATACAAACACTATGAAAAAAGGAAAAAAAAATGAAAACAAATATAATTATTTAAATCATAAAGAAAATAGTTATATTTAATATAATTAGAGCGGTTTTATACTATTTATGGCTAAAATATCAATAAATTAATAATTTTCATTAATTGAATTGTCGGACTATGTGTGTGTAAAGGGACATATCATTCCATTATTTTGATGTAGTCCAAAACGCATGTTTTCTGCAGCTAAAAAGCAAGTACCGTATTTTTCGCTTTATAAGACGCACTTTTGTTCCCCCAAATTTTGGGGGAAAGTAGGGGGTGCATCTTATAAGCCGAATATACGGGGGGGGGTTTGGTATATATATATGTACACTGCAGCGTCCAGGGGTGGTGGGGGCAGCAGCTCTGGAGCACAGGGGAACGCTGCGGGCTGCAGCCTTTGATCTCCTGCACCCGCTCATATAATATGCACAGCCACTGTCCATCTCCAATAGTGCTGAAATCGCACCGCAGTGAGGGGCTGGGGCAGCGGTGCATATTATATGAGCCTGCGTCCCAGTGTGATCGCACATGCCCACCCCTGTGTTAGATTTGGCCCCCAGGCTGCTGCTCATTCTAAAATAAAAAATCTTTACTTACCCCTGCAGCGTTTCTCCCCGTGTCCCTGCTTCCACTGTGATCAGGCAGGCAGAGAGCTCAGCCTGCTGTGCCGATCACATGACCGCACTGAGAACCAGGAAGTGGAAGAACAGAAGCACGGAGCCAGACAGGAGGGAGCTCAGCGCTGGAGGAGGTAAGGAAAGAGGGTTTTATTTTACTTTGGGCAGCACTATGGGGGCGATATCTAACACAGGGGGACTTGTGCGATCTATATAGGGGCCATGGGCAGCACTATGGGGGCGATATCTGACACAGGGGGACTTGTGCGATCTATATAGGGGCCATGGGCAGCATTATGGGGGCGATATCTGACACAGGGGGACTTGTGCGATCTATAGGGGCCATGGGCAGCACTATGGGGGCGATATCTGACACAGGGGGACTTGTGCGATCTATAGGGGCCATGGGCAGCACTATGGGGGCGATATCTGACACAGGGGGACTTGTGCGATCTATAGGGGCCATGGGCAGCACTATGGGGGCGATATCTGACACAGGGGGACTTGTGCGATCTATAGGGGCCATGGGCAGCACTATGGGGGCGATATCTAACACAGGGGGACTTGTGCGATCTATAAGGGCCATGGGCAGCACTATGGGGGCGATATCTGACACAGAGGGACTTGTGCGATCTATATAGGGGCCATGGGCAGCACTATGGGGGCGATATCTGACACAAGGGGACTTGTGCGATCTATATAGGGGCCATGGGCAGCACTATGGGGGCGATATCTAACACAGGGGGACTTGTGCGATCTATAGGGGCCATGGGCAGCAGCATGGGGGCGTTATCTAACACAGGAACGTGTGCAATCCATAGGGGACCATGGGCAGCACAGGGGAACGTGTGCCATCACAAGGGGGCTATATTCAATATAAGGGGGCCATATCCAGATTAAGGGGGCTAATTTTAGGATGGGGGGCTATGAGGGACATATACCCTATATGATTTGTTAGAGGGACACTGGCATTATAAGATGGAGCCCATTTAACATTAAAAAAAAAAAATTCTCTTTTCCTTCACCAAATTTGGGGGTGCGTCTTATAATCAGGTGCGTCTTATAAAGCGAAAAATACGGTAAAACGCAGGAATTTTGATGTTAATTGCGTTTTGCAACTTCTCATTGACTTCAATGTTATCAAAACGCAACCCAAATGGCAAAAACAATTGACATGCTGCTTCTTTGAACGCTGAATTTTTGCCCAAAGTTATGCAAATTAAACGCAGCGTTTTGAACTGCAAAGTGTGCACAAGAAAACCCCATTTCCCATAGACTTTGCTGGAAAAGCAAAACGCATGCATTTTGCCATGAAAACGCTGCAGACCAAAACGCAGGTGAAACGCAAGTGAAAACGCAAAATGTGGACACCGCCATAGTGAGAGGGGGAAGGCAGCAGATTATGCAGCCAGGGAACAAAGCCTGTAGTGGGGTCTACCAATGGGCTGCAGTGACCTTGTGATCAGCACCGCTCCCATCCCCCATCATCCCTCATGCACCGCACTCTGCCCCATCCTTACCTGGTGTCTGGGGTGTGGTTATAGTCTCTGTCATCTGATTTATTTTCAGCACCAGCCAGCATACTGTGACACATGCACAGAGACCAAAGTCACAGGCAGAGGATGAAGGGGGTGGAGTCCAAAACTACCGTTCGTTTCAACTGGAAGTACAGGAACAGTGCAGCTCTTCTTTCACTGCTTCTGTGCAAGGCGGGCACTCAAACTTGCCAGGCATGGTCGCAGTCACAACTTCTGCTACTGATGTCATTAAACCCCCACTTAACACATTAATAAGGCGATGTGTACTTAACACAGTGATAGGGCATTGTGTACTTAATACATTGATAAAGCATTGTTTACTAACACATTGGTAGGGCATTGTGCACTTAATACATTGATAAGGCATTGTTTACTTAACACAATTGATAGGACATTGTTTACTTAACACATTGGTAGGGCATTGTGCACTTAACACATTCATAGGGCATTGTTTACTTAACACATTGGTAGGGTGTTGTTTACTTAACAGACTGGTAGGGTATTGTGTACTTAACTGGTGACAGTTACTTGATAATCACTGTTTTCACTGATGGTTGGTTTCTTTTTTTTATTGCTGGTAAAAAACAGCCCTTTATACTTTGAATTCCCAGCTTATGGCACTTATTTTGGGTTTATGATTATATTTAGCAGCCAGACTGAATAGGAGGAAAGGTATGAAATTAGCTGAGTGCATCAGTCTTAGCCGCAGACTCAGATTACCATGGGCTCACACACAGATCAAACAAGGGACCTTAAACGGCAAATCTAAAAAACAGCCACCAAAAAAGAAATTTGGGGTTTACTTCACAATAGAAATCTATGCTTTTTTTTCTTGGTAATTACTTAGTGGCTGTTAGACAATCTGGATTTCAATGGCCTGTGTCGACATTTTCTTACTGTTGGAGATCATTTTATACTCATTTATTTAATCCCATTAATCCCCTGTTTAGCACAGGATAGCTCAGCATACTAAATAATGGCTTTCCATTTCCATCAATCCTAATTGTGTAATTCTATGCCAATATTGTGTTTGGGATTCGAAATTTCCATCGATTCAGAAAATGTTAACATTCAATTCCTGATATTTGATTACAATGGGTAAAATGCTTTATTCTCCTCATAGTAACATTGTTGAACATTTGTATTGCACACAAATTCTATTAAAGAACACTTGTACCATAAAAACAATTACCGTATATTCTCCCCATAATTATTACATGTGATGAATAAAAATGTAGCAATTAACATTTGTGTTAATTTGTCCATCCGGTGCACCAGATGTGTACCGGTCAGAAGTAATTCCTTGGCATGAATGCTTTGTTTGCATCTGCTGTATTGTCTGGGGACCTCTGACTGTTATTCCTTTCACTGAAATAGAGGCTTTCATAATTGTAAGTGGCATATAGAATAGTTGAAGGAGAAACATGAACAGGTCTAGATTACAGATAGGCAAGGACTTCGAATGCCTTGTCAAAAGAATTTCTGAAAATGTAAGGGACACTTCAGTGGTAAGGCAAGTCCCATTTTCTCCCACAAATCCCTCTGAAGAAAGGTGAGGTCTAACAAATAGTTTTGTCTGAGGTAGATACTTGTTGACTATGGCTCACACTTGGATTGTGGTTGGCGCTCATATAAGGATAATGTGCAGTATTGTATCAACAGTAGACTGAAAGGGAATTATTAGTCAGCAGCTAAGAGCAGCTTAATTTGGGGGCATAGCCTAATTCCAGATATGCATCACTTGTTCAGCAGATTGATGTAGGTGTTTTATTAGCAGGAGAATATCCCTGGAAGTCACTGCTGCAACCCCTGCCCCTCCCTGAAATGTAGCATCATCAGAGGATGTACTAGTCCCTGCATGCTGTGCATTGTGCAAATTGCACAATGACCGTGCACGCTCTTGTAGTGCCCCTGAAGCCATCAGGAAGCTACAAGGTACTGCATCCCCTTATACCCCCTAGGGATCCATAAAACCAGTGCCGGTAACAACCAAACACTCAGTTAATCCCTGTTTTTCCCCAATTTACCCCCCATAGAATGGTACCAGGCTAGGGTCAAACCAATGGATGGCTGCCTAGAGGTGAAGCCACTCCAGTCCACTACACGACCAGATGGGAGGGGCAAACAGCGGACAGACAGTGAGAGAGACGGTAGTGTGTCGGTGACAGTGAAAGAGAAAGGAAGAACTTTCAAGAGTGTAACAGTGAACTGAGAGCCCCGGCGGTTAGTTGCCAGTGGAGTACGGTGAAGTACTCCCGGAACTACGCACCAATGGGGTACAGAATCCTAAGTCAAGAAAACACCCCAGGCAGACCTGATAAAATCTGCATAGTGAGGGGACCATCAAGGACCTCACTGACCTTGAAGTTGGGGACACAGTAGCAATGGGAGAACCAGTGACATGACCATAGACTCCAACCTCACAGGGTTCATATGGACTGCTGTAGAAGACAACCAGGAGGGGACTCCCAACTGCTCCAAGCCACGGGGACCCACCAACCAAAGACAGGTGCAGGGGAAAGAAGCCACCAGGTCACTAAACCGGCACTGGGACTAAGGGGACCTGCGGTTGAGACCAGCCAGCCTTGGGTGACCGGTTACCAGCTTACTGTGAATAAAGGACCCAGTTACATTGCAACCCCTTGTGTGGCCTACCTTCTTTCAATACTCATCTACATCATCCATCCTCTGGGGCCTGGCCCTACTTGCTGAGGGCCTAACATCCAGGCTGCCACTAACACCAGCCCAAGTAGGGAAAACTATGCAGCGGCGGCTCCATCCACATAGCCGCAAATTGCAAGTGGCATCACGTGTGACCTTTATTCAACAATCCCTTGTAAATATCCCCATTTTCAAAAAGCATCCAGGGCACGGAACCGGGCAACAGCCACCAAAGTGACATTTCACAGTTATACACCGCCTGGGACCAAGTACCCCATAACCGTGGGCGACAAAGCTTTTTCCAGCCCCTGGTCCTGTCCCCGGTTCTCTCCTTCTATGGCTTCTCAGAGCTACTTATATTGTATCCTCCAAACAGTTTTTTTTTTTTTTTTTTAAATAGTGAAATCTGCAATTTTATTTTGGCATCCCTTGGGCAGTACATAGTTATATACAATAGATGTTGCTATCTTGCTAAGTAATGCTCAATGACTGGGTATCCTTATAAAAATAAATAAAGTTGTTAAAGTTAATGTGCAAAAATAAATTACTGACAGAAAATGAAGCATCCAGATGTTAAGGAATGGTACCAGCCTGATGTGCCAGGGAGAGGGGGATCCCAATGCGTGTTTTGCCGGGCTTTTTCAAGAGAAGCGTGAATTTCCTTGAAATAGCACTGCGAAATGCGCTGGAGTGAGTGATTGGAAACATTTTCACAGTCATTTACTATCATTGACCTCGGGTGCCAAGAGATGGGTGGGATTATGGGCATGGGGAGCCATGAATATTCATTTCCCATTTATGGAGAATTAAATATTCCCTGCTCCTACCGCCACTGGATTTCTGTAGCAGCGACCCTGCTCCTGCCTCCTGTGACTCCGCTCCCCCTTTGCTGTGTCCCCCACAGCAAACCAGATACATTTGGTCTAAAATGCGTACTCCCATTGTCCTCCCAAATTTGGGGTATTAAAGTGAGTCTTATAGTAAAAAAAATATGGCAGCTTTTGAAGCAGTAAGTTGTTTTTTAGATTTTTGTTTTTATTAATTTAGAAGAGTTCTCTCTAAAACCCCCAGTCAAAAAGAATAATGGTGCTTCAATGTTTATCCTTTGATGACAGTAGCCAGTTAATATAGATGCATAATAGTAGGTTATTTCAAATACTTAATGTGAGCGGTGTCACACTTCTTGACAAGCTGCTTATAAATATCTGTGTTCTGTGCAAGAAAATATATTGCTAATGTCTTAATGATTGTTCCAGATAATGACATGGACTGAAGATGTGATTGTTGCATATGACAAATAATGCAAACGGCCCATTAGGATGAAGAACATAATGACTTCTCAGTAATTAATGATATTAAAAAATAGTTGCTAGGAAGTTTTAGGTGACATTGTTACATCCATTTTATCTATATAAATTAGCGAAAAGTGTTTCTCTTGACAGCAACCATTAACATCTTCCTTACAAGTAACTCATTAAGGTTATTTTCATTAGATTTGAATTATTCCATGTTCCATTGGACGCCATATTAAAGAAAAAATTCCTCCTTAGGCCTCAGTCAGACATCCGTATTTCACATACATACAGTTAGGTCCAGAAATATTTGGACAGTGACACAAGTTTTGTTATTTTAGCTGTTTACAAAAACATGTTCAGAAATACAATTATATATATAATATGGGCTGAAAGTGCACACTCCCAGCTGCAATATGAGAGTTTTCACATCCAAATCGGAGAAAGGGTTTAGGAATCATAGCTCTGTAATGCATAGCATCCTCTTTTTCAAGGGACCAAAAGTAATTGGACAAGGGACTCTAAGGGCTGCAATTAACTCTGAAGGTGTCTCCCTCGTTAACCTGTAATCAATGAAGTAGTTAAAAGGTCTTGGGTTGATTACAGGTGTGTGGTTTTGCATTTGGAAGCTGTTGCTGTGACAAGACAACATGTGGTCTAAGGAACTCTCAATTGAGGTGAAGCAGAACATCCTGAGGCTGAAAAAAACGAAAAATCCATCAGAGAGATAGCAGACATGCTTGGAGTAGCAAAATCAACAGTCGGGTACATTCTGAGAAAAAAGGAATTGACTGGTGAGCTTGGGAACTCAAAAAGGCCTGGGCGTCCACGGATGACAACAGTGGTGGATGATCGCCGCATACTTTCTTTGGTGAAGAAGAACCCGTTCACAACATCAACTGAAGTCCAGAACACTCTCAGTGAAGTAGGTGTATCTGTCTCTAAGTCAACAGTAAAGAGAAGACTCCATGAAAGTAAATACAAAGGGTTCACATCTAGATGCAAACCATTCATCAATTCCAAAAATAGACAGGCCAGAGTTAAATTTGTTGAAAAACACCTCATGATGCCAGCTCAGTTCTGGAAAAGTATTCTATGGACAGATGAGACAAAGATCAACCTGTACAAGAATGATGGGAAGAAAAAAGTTTGGAGAAGAAAGGGAACGGCACATGATCCAAGGCACACCACATCCTCTGTAAAACATGGTGGAGGCAACGTGATGGCATGGGCATGCATGGCTTTCAATGGCACTGGGTCACTTGTGTTTATTGATGACATAACAGCAGACAAGAGTAGCCAGATGAATTCTGAAGTGTACCGGGATATACTTTCAGCCCAGATTCAGCCAAATGCCGCAAAGTTGATCGGACAGCGCTTCATAGTACAGATGGACAATGACCCCAAGCATACAGACAAAGCTACCCAGGAGTTCATGAGTGCTAAAAAGTGGAACATTCTGCAATGGCCAAGTCAATCACCAGATCTTAACCCAATTGAGCATGCATTTCACTTGCTCAAATCCAGACTTAAGACGGAAAGACCCACAAACAAGCAAGACCTGAAGGCTGCGGCTGTAAAGGCCTGGCAAAGCATTAAGAAGGAGGAAACCCAGCGTTTGGTGATGTCCATGGGTTCCAGACTTAAGGCAGTGATTGCCTCCAAAGGATTCGCAACAAAATATTGAAAATAAAAATATTTTGTTTGGGTTTGGTTTATTTGTCCAATTACTTTTGACCTCCTAAAATGTGGAGTGTTTGTAAAGAAATGTGTACAATTCCTACAATTTCTATCAGATATTTTTGTTCAAACCTTCAAATTAAACGTTACAATCTGCACTTGAATTCTGTTGTAGAGGTTTCATTTCAAATCCAATGTGGTGGCATGCAGAGCCCAACTCGCGAAAATTGTGTCACTGTCCAAATATTTCTGGACCTAACTGTATAATCACAAACGCCAAATGACTGCAATGCGAATGTAAAAAAATGGATGGCATACAAATGACAATACAGATAAAATTGTGTCACTGTCCAAATATTTCTGGACCTAACTGTACATACATACATACATACAAGACTGTGGCCACGTGGGTATTACTTCGAGTGCTCGCATGACACTCGGCTCAAGCTCGCAGCACAGCGGGTGCCGAGTGTCATGCGACTGTGGTCTGATCGTGTGATCATGCCACTGTTGTGGAGGGGAGGGCCGGCACTTAGGAGGGGCAGGAGGGATTTATCTTATCTCCTCTGTTGCCGGCTGATGTGACAATTGCTCTGCTCTCACGTTACACCGGTGTAATGCGAGTGCAGTGCGATGTTTCTCTCGCCCCATAGACTTGAATGTGTGTGAGTGGAACAAGATCGCATTACAGTCACAGCATGCTGCGATTGTTTTCTCAGTCCTATTAGGGCTGAGAAAACAATTGCTCATGGGAGCTGCCCCATAGAGTAAAGGCTACTTTACACACTGCGATATCGGTCCCGATATCGCTAGTGTGGGCACCCGCCCCCATCTGTTGTGCGACACGGACTAATCGCTGCCCGTGCCGCACAACATCGCGCAGACCCGTCACACTACTTACCTGCCCGGCGACGTCGCTGTGACCGGCGAACCGCCTCCTTTCTAAGGGGGCGGTCCGTGCGGCGTCACAGTGACGTCACTGAGCGGCCGCCCAATAGAAGCGGAGGGGCGGAGATGAGTGGCTGGAACATCCCGCCCACCTCCTTCCTTCATCATAGCGGCCGGGAGGCAGGTGAGGAGATGTTCCTCGTTTCTGCGTTGTCACACGGAGCGATGTGTGCTGCCGCAGGAGCGACGAACTACATCGTTACTGCTGCAGTAATGATAATCGAGAATGGACCCCCATGTCACCGATGAGCGATTTTGCACGTTTTTGCAACGATGCAAAATCGCTCATCGGTGTCACACGCAGCAACATCGCTTATGCGGCCGGATGTGCGTCACAAATTCCGTGACCCCAATGACTCCAAATTAGCGATGTCGCAGCGTGTAAAGCCCCCTTTAGATTGGTCTGAGTGGAATGCAATTTTTTTTATCTCATTCCACTCACTCCGTATTACTCACCGTGTGTGCTGACCCTTACTGAGTTTTTCACTGACAAAAAACCCCATATTGATTATAGTAGAATAATAGCAGGTTCACAGATACATTTTCTTGCTCCCATCCTCATTTTCGATCAGCTTTCATGATCAAAGTAGCCCTTTCAAATCAATGGACTGTAAACAAATTGCACTAGAATGTCATCTGTATGTCATGCTGTCTGTTTACTCTTGGATTTCTTTTTTTTCACATACAAGCAAATCAGATGGCGGACCAAAGTAAAAATGGACAAACGAATGAAAATTGGGTTCATCACACTCAAAAAGATGGTCTACCTTCTCTTATGCACAAGAAAATGGACATCGGAATGACGCAGAACCACAAATCTTTGTGGTCGTTCTGTTGGTTTTACTGTATTCATTGCCTTAAAACTGTGTATATAGAAATACACTATCACTGTGAGAAACTATATAACAAAATGCACTAAAGATTATTTGAGTAAGCACACAAGTACTCATCATTTTACCCTATTTTGTTGTTACAGGATTTACTGATCGTATGGGTCTCACGGAGTTTCGCCTTCGTTTTCAAGTTCTGGCATCACAAGTAATGAAGAAGTACATTTCCACATATGAACCTGTGGATGAGAGAAAGGTATATTAAAAATCAATTGATGCAATTTTCAGCAACTAATGTTAAATATATCAGAATACAAAATCCCATAAATGCATGGTCACTTAAAGAGAACCTGTCACCAGATTTTTCACTATTAAACTAAAAGAATCATCTTCTGCAGCTCCTGGGCTGCATTCTATGAAGGTGCACCTTGTGCCCTGACTCCCCTTGCAGACCCCAAAAATAACTTTATAAAACATGACCTTTACTTATGCTAATTACCTGTGGGGCTCAGATGGGCATGCTCATTTTCTGCTCCTGTCTCCCCTCCTGCCGCTGTTCACCGTCTTCCTTTCTTGGTTGACGTGATGACACCTCCATCATCATCCTCGTTGCATTTTCAAATCTCGCGCCTATGCAGTTATGTCGGCTTGCGCAGGCGCAGTTCGCTCTGCCATATTGCGGGCAGAGCAGAAAACATAGCTGCCCTCGCGCGCACCGGTGAGCTAAATGCGCAGGCGCGAGATTATGGTCGGGTACGAGCATGGTGCTGATGAGGTCATGCACAGCGCCGACTATAATCTCGCGCCTTTTGACTTTGCAGAAAGTAATAAAAATGCCTTAAAACATTCTTTCTCTCATTATTCTGGCATTTGGCAAATATAAAGAATTTTGGTTTCTAACTGACCTAAAACGGGAAAGATTTATTCTAATTTTATGTCAGATAGTGAGAAAAACATGCAGATGTGTCTTTAAAGATAGTGTATGTAAACCTCTGGTTTCAACTGTAGTTGTAATTAAAATGCAGAAAGACAGTTGCCAGCTACAGTATATCACTCATCAATTACACAGAGTCTGATACTGCTGCTGGCATCTTACCTATCTTTATCCTCCAATCAATGCAATCTCAGTTTTATTTACAGACTACTACTCTCATCTTCTTTAGTATTAGTTATACAACACACTACTATCTGGAGTATATGCCAAATGCTTCCTCTTCCTACCTCTATATCGGAGATATAAATTCTGATATACTCTCTTAAAATCACTCTAAATGGCTGTTACATTCCCTGCCTTGGCTTTTATACAGGCTATTTTAGTCCCTTTTGATTGGCTGTGCTATACCATGTAATGTAATAGTTGCAAGGCTCTATGGGGAAAAGCACATGGTTGTGCCTTACGTCATTTCAACCTTCAGTGATGGATGCACTCCAGTCATTTTTTTTTTTTTACAATTTGCTTGACCTGCAAATTTAATAAAATTGGATGCAAATTCGATCTGTATCAATTCACTTTGATCATGCCTAGTTTTTACCTTAAAGGGGTTTGGCTTACAGCAAACCTCAAATCCTGTTCTAGTAAAAAGTTTTCGGGCTGCACGGATATCCTCCAGTTTTCGTTTGTGCTAATCCAATTATGAAATAATCTACATAGTACAATATTATTTCCCAGTTTATTTTTTTATATTAAAAACGTTAAAGTTTATAATGCAACCTAACTAATAGCATCAGCATTTGGTTGGATTTACATGATATATCCAGATTTATAAGACATTTTATAGTTCTGTGGTTCTCAGCTGGATAAAAGTGTTGCAAATATCATTTATCATTTAATATTGGTATTTTATAGCAGATATTCTTCTAAGCAATTATTTTTTATCTGTTTCCAAAAGGGTCCTGTATGTGTTTTAATCTTTCTCACTTTTCATCGAGAATATGAAATTTATAAGCAAACACCCAGCAAGAAACAGATCAGATGAAAAGACTATTCATTGGGTCCCATGAATAATTTAGGTGGAGAATAGAGGGGAGAGCAGTCATCCCATGAAATGAGAGATTTAACATGCAAGCTCCTGTAGTTCTGAGCAGAATAAATATGGGAGAAGGGATTTAGTGTTCTGTCAGAGGAATATCACTGTTGTAACAGAGCAGCAATTCCTGCTGTTTGACATCAATATTGAAATATATATTATTATTGATGGCAGCAACAGCATATGTGTTCAGCGATATAGCCTCTTCTAATATCTCTAACTGCACTTTGGATATATCAAGCTATGAAAATGTCCCTTCCTGGCGTATTTAATGTACTAAATGTAAGACTGTTTTAGCAGCTCTTCAGAATGATGGCTGAAGTCATCCCGTGAATAGTGATGGTGATGGCTCCATAGGAGACAGTGATCGGCATTAGTTTATGATTTACAGATCTAAACTTGATCATTATGGTAAAGGAGATTGGTTTTATGGGAAAAGTGCCCTATATTTTCTCCTTCTACTGGTTAAACAAAATGCTTTCCCTTTGCTTTAGTTATAGAGATGCGTTTTATATGGATGTCTTGACTCTGCAGCCAAGATCCAATGTGATATAACATTTATGTAGATGTAATGAAGTTAGTCATTCGGGGAAGAAAACCGAGAGACTGGGAATAGTAATATGTATAAATTTTGGTAAAAATTTACAACAGATCTGAGTAAGAGGGTGGCTGAATGAAAAGTTGTACCTAAAATTGCTAGGACACAAAGTTTTAGGACACATATAAGGAAAAGATAGTCTGTCAGCACTGTTTGTCATGGCTCTGCTGTGCGGAGCATTTTGCATTTGAAAATGCTCTGCTATGTGTCTTATGCATTTGCTTACAGGTTGTCTTTCAGTAATGGGGTCCACACTGGTTTGGGGAGATGCCTTCACAGTTGTGCCTCATTCATGGTGATTACTCTGTCGTACTTCCTATTTGCTCAGTGTGCTCTTGGCTCCTGTCTGGTATAATTGTTCTGATCTTGGCTTCTGACCTCAGACCTCTTCCTGACCACATCTCTGTCTGCTCCCTGAACCTTATACATTATCTTCCGGCTTCTGACCTCGGACCTCTTCCTGACCACATCTGTCTGCTCCCTTAACCTTATATGTTACCTCCCGAGTTCTGACTTCGAACCTCTTCTTGGCCACATCTCTGTCTGCTCTTTGGATCTTATACGTTGCTTATGAGCCCGGCTTGTTTGACTACCCTTCTATTCATACTGCTCGTAGTGTCTAACATCACACTAGTGTTTGGGCAGAGGCACTAAACAGAGTGGCTCTTCCCCTCCAAGAGTGCACCAAATGCCTGTGCTTGTTTGGACAGGTGGTTTGGGGTGGCATACTACCTTTCACTATCCCTAATTGCCATCTTAAAAACAAACCGGTGAATCCATATCTTCTGCAAACACAATATGTGGAAAATCCTTGTCAGGGTTCAGTTCCACTTGCGTACAGCTCCCGATGCGAGAGCATTGGAAGCGATATGCTAATAACCCTCTGCTGTGAACATCAGCCGGGGGTCATGCAACTGTGATGCGATCTTACGATCGGGTCACAGGTGTGGAGAAGAGGGAGGGAGAACTTTCTCCCCATCTCCTCCGCTGCCTTTCTCTGTGTACATCGCACTGTACTCAGATTACATGCGAATGCAGTGCGATGTTTCACTTGCTTCCATACACTTGCATGGGGGTGGATGAGTTGAGACTCACTGCCAAATGCAGCTTGCTGCAATTTATTTCTCAGGCCGATATGGCAGGAGAAATGAATCGCAGATGGACACTGCCCCATAGTTTTGCATTAGAGTGAGAACACAACACAAGTGGAACCAAGGCCTGAGTTTTATAAAATTGTGGTTGACTAGACTAAGTAGAAGTTCATTTGACAACTTTTTTTTCAGTCTCAGACTTCTCCTTAACTCAGACCTGCTGTAAATCCTCACTATTATTCATTTCTATTACCACGCTCAGTCTCTCTGTATTTCCTGAATGATTAACTGTGCGCCTGGCATTAGTTCTATATAAATGTTAAATCACATCAGAGTTTGGCTGCAGTGTCAAGACATCCATATTTCCATATCCTCATCTCGGAGATAGATGGAAAACAAGTATTTGGCATGGTACACTGAACTTGTGGCCATGCCAGGGGAGCGTTTAGTGCCTGTTCTTGGTTTGAACAGTCATTTTCTGCTGAAAAACTCCCATTAAAATATTAAATATTTTCCATCAGTTTTCCTAAATGCCAGTCACTCAGATTTACTAAAAGTCTCAAAACGTTTAATATTATTATCTTTAACCACTTCAGGCCATGGCCATTTTCTATTTTTGTGTCTTTGTTTTTTCCTTCCCTTTTTTCAAAATCCACAATGTTTTTATTTTTCCCTCAATATAGTTGGATGAGGGCTTTTTTATTTACAGGGAGAGTTATACTTCTGAATGAAACCATTCATTTTGCCATATAGTGTAAAAAAAAAAATTCCAAGTGTGATAAAATGGCAATTCCACAATTGTTTATTGGGCTTTTATTTACCATGTTCACAATATGGTAAAACTGATTTGGCATTATGATTCTCCAGGTTAGTACGAGTACATAGATACCAAATGTATAGTTTTCTTTTAATTTAAATAGTGGAAAAAAAGAAGTTTGCAAAAATAAATTAGCTTTTGCTCCCATTTTTTGAGAACTGTAGCCCTCTCATTTTTCAGAATCTGGGGTTGTGTGAGGGCTTATTTTTTGCGTTTTAAGCTGACACTTTTACTGATACCTTTTTGGGGCAGATATAATGCTTTTTTTTGCTTTTTATTACATTTTATTGCAATGTTGGGATGGACAAAAAAGCTAGTTCTGGCCTTTTTTTTTTTTTGTTATGCTGTTAACCGACCAAATTAATCAATTTTATATTTTGATAGATCAAACATTTCTGAGTGCAGCAAAACCAAATATGTGTATTTTTATTTATTAATTTTTTTAAAATTGTTTTATTTTCAATGGGGCAAAAGAGGGGTAATTTAAACTTTTGTGTTTTTTTTATTTTTTTATATTTTTTAAAACTTTTATTTCACGTTTTAATGTTTTTACTAGTTCTCTTAGGAAACTTGAAGCAGCAATCATCCGATAACTTGTACTGTATTGAGCAGTGCTTCTGCACTGCTCTGTACTGCAAAAATGATAACTTCCTATGGACGCCAGCTCGATCGCTCACATCACAGGGCTGCCTATGGGAGCAGAAAATGGTGCGCTCCCCACTGGCGTATGTTTAAGACAATACTAAGGACCAGAGAGCACTCACTGCAGGTGGAATGAAGGCAATTACATCAACTAAATAGGCAAGAGTTCTTTACAGTTGGAGCAGTCAGATTGTGGAATGCCCTACCACTAGTGATAGCAATGGCAGATACTATAACAGCTTTTAAAAAAGGGCTGGATGATTTCCTCAGTAAACATAATGATTTTGTTGCAAAATGTATAATTGGTGGACAAAGGTTGAACTAGATGGACCTTGGAAATTTTCAACCTATGCAACTATGTAATAAAAAATACCATTATCAGAGATTAACTCCGAGCTTTAAATGGTTAACAGACGCAGACGGCTCTCCAATATACCTGAGCCTGGTAGAGGCACATGTCGGCTGATCAGATCAGCAGATACAGTATGTGCAGAAATAGATTCAGACTCAGCCTCTTAGCCTGCATCAAAGGCAGGAAGACAACCTAGGATGTACCAGTTCGTCCTAGGTTGGTAAGGGGTTAATAACAAAAAAAGCAGGCTACAAACATCAAATTCAGGTGAAATAGACAATATTGGTTATCTTTCCTACCATCATTTGAAAAATATTGTATATATTAAACTTTCCCAACAAGGCCAAATTCTCTTTTTGCCTTTTACTTTTTTCCTCCCTTTCTTCTAAGAGCCATAATGGATGCATGACAGTTTGTGTTTTTTGTTGGATGAATTATGCGTTTGAATTATTGACCACATAGTGTAGTGGAACGTGTAGTCGCGCATGTGTATGACTGATGTTGGGAAGGGGTTAATAATTATTCCCAATTACTAATGGCTGGCAAAGTTAATTGGTTGGAATTTTTCAGCTTTTGTTGGCTAACTTTTAAGGTTAATCAATTGATTACTATTTTATAATTCTCTGAAGAATGACTGACACTGCAATCATACTGTATAGCTACCAGATTGTCCAGAAATCCTCCACATGGTAAAAGACACTAACTCACAAAGCCATAAAGTTTTCAATAAAGTCTGATTGATGGGATTCAAAGGCGCTGGGGCTTAGTCATTCTTCTTTAAATGTGAAATGCAGAATCACCTGAGTGAGGGAGCTTTTTTTTCTTGAATCTAATAATACATTTCACATAGAAATATTTTTTTTAAAAAGTATGTTAGTGGTTACCCTTAGTAAATATATTTGCACACTAAATTTAAGTCTTAAGGGCATGTTACATGCTACGATATATCTAACGATATGTCGTCGGGGTCACGTCGATAGTGACGCACATCCGGCATCGTTTGACATATCGTAGCGTGTGACAGCTACGAGCGTCTGTGATCGAGCAAAAATACTCACCTTATCGTTGCTCGTTGACACATCGCTCATTTCCTAAAAATCGAACGTCCTTCTGCCCGCCGGTTGTTCATTGTTCCCGAGGCAGCACACATCACTTCATGTGACACCCCGGGAACGATGAACTGCAGCTTACCTGCGTCCCACTGGCAATGCGGAAGGAAGGAGGTGGGCGGGATGTTTACATGCCGCTCATCTCCGCCCCTCCGCTTCTATTGGCCTGCCGCTGTGTGACGTCGCTGTGACGCCGAACGTCCCTCCCCCTTCACAAAGAGGATGTTCGCCGCCCACAGCGAGGTCGTTTGGAAGGTAAGTACGTGTGACGGGGGTTTATGACTTTGTGCGACACGGGCAAGAAATTGCTTGTGCCGCACAAGCGATGGGGGCGGGTGTAATCACACTTGCGATTGCACGAGAAATTGACGCATGTAAAGCAGCCTATAGTTTTCACTCCTTCATCCATTTTGATGTGCAGTTTGCAACATGATCCAAATTTTAGATTTTTCTCTAATGAAGTGTCTTTGTGTTAAATACTATTTTTACATGAGCCGATGAAAAAGTGTCAATTTTTATCTGTATTGTCATTTGTATGCCATCCATTTTTTTACATTCGCATTGCAGTCATTTGGCGTTTGTGATTATACATCAATAATTAAAAATTATACAAGGCCAAAAAGCAATTTCACTTACTAAGGCTGGAGTTACACTTGCGTGTGACTCGTGTGAGTATCTGATTGCACTGCCCGGACCAGAGGCAGCTCTCCTGACAGGAGCGGCTCTGCTGTATGTATTTCTATGGTGCTGACCCACTCCTGTCAGGAGAGCCGTGGCTGGTCTGGGTAGTGCGATCACGCAAGTGTGACTCCAGCCTAATTCTCATATCTTCTGTATCCACATTTTTTGTACACCCTGAAAAATGTATGAGTTTAATAATGCATGCTGAGATTTTTTTCACATAGGACACGTCGATTAAAAATTTGCGTCCTCTATGTGTCCTCTATGCGTGGTCCAGTTGCCACACCATCAGCACTCCAACCTAAAATACATTCATGTGAGCATACTATAGCAGAGGCGGCATGTGAGGTTTCTGTGTATTCAGACTGCTGCTGACCTCACTAGTTCATATTTCAGTATAGTTTACATACTGCACTTATTTACTCATCATTTTCTATAGTTTGCTTCTTTGCTCTCTTATAAACCTGTATATTTTGATTACTCTCCACTACTGGGATCTCTGAACATCCCTGTATTCCATCTGTCTATCTATTAGGCCTTATTAAGATGCCTTTTTTCCCTCCTATAAGGAAAAAAGGCAAATTTCCCTCAGTGGGCTGGATAAGATTTTCATTGATGTTTGGTCAGTGTGTCCATTTTTTCTGAACAAAATATTAAGTTCTATTTTTCTATTGTATCAAATACTTATTTCATGCAATAAAATGTAACTTAATTATTTAAAAATCATAGAATGGGATTTTCTTTTTTTGGGGGGATTCTGTCTACTACTGTTGAGGTGTACCTATAATGGCAGCGGTGGTAGAGCGGGGTCACAGGAGGCAGGGGCGGTGGTGGAGCAGGGCAATTCTGTGGGCAGTGCGGCGGGTGTCAAAGATGCTTGCTGCAGGTGCTGTGAGGTAGGCAACATCCAAAACTTGTCAGCGGTGCAGACTTCAAAGTAATGGCACCTGGAGTCGGCGCATGTGCAGATTGAGCTATTGAGCTATTGGCTGAATGACCAGCCAGGATCTCATCTGTGCACGCGCCACCTCTGGGTGCCATTTACCATACGTCCGCTGCTGAGAAATCAAAGGGCCAGAGGGGGCACATGCACAGATGAAATTTTGAGCCGAGAGCTCCATCTGAGCATGCACCAACTCCAGGTGCCATTTTATGAAGCCGGTACTGCCTACATTTTCAGGATGGCCCCTGGTGTACCAACTGCAGCACAGCATCGTGCAGCACAGTGCCTGCAGCCCCAGCACAGCACCCGCAGCCTGTAGCACAGCTGCCCAAAGCACAGCTTCCGCAGCCCCAGCACAGCTTTCGCGGCCCCAGCAAAGCACCTGCAGCACCTGCAGCACAGTGCCCGCAGCCCCAGCACAGCTTCTGCAGCCTCAGAACAGCACCTGCAACATTGCCCCTGTCTCCTGCTAGCCGTCTCCACCACCTTCCAGTAAGCTACATTTGGATTATAAGACACACCCCTCATTTTCCTCCCAAATTTTTGGGAGGAAAAGTGAGTCTTATAATTCAAAAAATATGGTTCCCCACTATATCAAGGTATCACTTTATTCATCTTCCTACAACCTACATGCCCATATAGACAGCTTAGATGGGTTGATCCTACTGACAGATTCCTTTTTAACTTTGCATGTAGGAAATAAATGTACATTAAAAATCTTCTGTGTGAACATGTACATAACGATTTAGTGATTCAAAGAAATTGTTATAAAGATTACATTATTTTTTTTTACAACTTGAATGTGGACCATGAATTTCAGGATCAGTGAGTATCTCAGTGGCTCCTCCAATTGGTTTTCCAGCAAATGTTTAATAAATGACTTTATTAAGAAAACCCCTCAGCAAAACAGCTCAGCAAAATCGATACATTTGTGAAACCATGTGTGCATTAAGCCCGCTTTACACGCTGCAATGTATCTTACAATGTGTCGGCGGGGTCACGTCGTAAGTGACGCACATCCGGCATTGTAAGTACATTGCAGTGTGTGACAGGTATGTGCGATTGCGATTGAACGGTAAAACGTTCATCGCATACACATCGTACCTGTCTCTAGAATTTCATGGCAGATTGTTCATCGTACCCGGGGTAGCACACATTGCAGTGTGTGACACCCCGGGAACGATGAACAGATCTTACCTGTGTCCTGCATCTCCCGGCCAGCAATGCGGAAGGAAGGAGGTGGGCGGGATGTTTACGTCCCGCTCAGCTCCGCCCCTCCGCTTCTATTGGCCGGCTGCCGCGTGACGTCGCTGTGACGCCGAACGTCCCTCCCACTCCAGGAAGTGGACGTTCGCCGTCGACAGCGAGATCGTATTGACGGGTAAGTACGTGTGATGGGGGTTAATCCTTTATGCGGCACATGAAACAAATTGAACATGCCGCACATACGATATTGTATGCTGGATCGTAAGGTGTAAAGAAGGCTTAAGAAAAGAATAGAAAAAAGTCGTATCTGAAATTCAGAAAAAAAGCCCAAAACTTAAAACGTTTTATGTTCAAAATCTTGATCTCTGTCCAATTTGTACTTACCTAAACTTTGACTGTATAATTAGAATACATTACAATATATTTAGCTAATATTGAAATTCTGTAAAACCTCATAGGGAATATAAAAATACTTAGTTTATTTTTTTTCAAACAGATTTTGCTACAAACTACACTATTATTAAAATAAATGGAATACACTGCTAAATATTCAAGCGCTACTAAATCTGGTAATGAATAATGCATTTCCACATGCCATACTAGGCAAAGCTGTCAATACCCATGTACTGGAAAGATTCATTTTTTTCTTTTGCTGAATTCAATATTGTCATCACGTGCTTTTTAAAGTATACAAAATATATAGCACGAATAGTCAAATATATATAACTAGAAGGTTGCCCGATTCTAAAGCATCGGGTATTCTAGAATTTATTGTGTAGTTAATGTAAAATTTTTGTTATATATATTAGATGTTGTTGCGTGTAGTTGCTAAGTGTTTGTGTAGGGGCTGTACATGTTCTGGGTGTTGTCTGGGTGTGGCGGGGGGTGAGAGCGGTGTTGTATGTGTGTTGCGTGTGTTGCGTTGTTTGTGGAGCGCTGTGTGTCTGTAGCGTTGTGTGTGTGTGTGTTGCACGGTTTGTGTGTGTGTGGTGTGTTTTGGGGGGAGGTATGTTTTGTGCAATGTGTGTGTTGTGCGGTATGTGCGTATATTTATGTATGCCGCGGTGTTTGTGTGTTGAGTGTTGTGTGTGTGCGGCGTTGTCTGTGTGTGTGGGTGTCTGTGTAGGGCGGTGTTTGTGGTTCTGTGGTTCCCAGTGTGTGTGTGTGTGGTGTGTTGTGCAGTGCGCGTGTGTGTGTGTGTGTTGGGGGGAGGTGTGCACCTCCCATCGTGCCCCATCCCCCATGCTGCGCACCTCCCATCGTGCTCCATCCCCCATGCTGCGCACTCCCAAACATGCTCCATCCGCCATGCTGCGTACTCCCAAACGTGGTCCATCCGCTATGCTGCGCACTCCCAAACGTGCTCCATCCGCCATGCTGCACACTCCGAAACATGGTCCATCCGCCATGCTGCGCACTCCCAAACGTGGTCCATCCGCCATGCTGCGCACTCCCAAACGTACTCCATCCGCCATGCTGCGCACTCCCAAACGTGGTTCATCCGCCATGCTGCGCACTCCCAAACATGCTCCATCCGCCATGCTGTGCACTCCCAAATGTGCTCCATCCGCCATGCTGCGTACTCCCAAACGTGCTCCATCCGCGATGCTGCACACTCCCAAACGTGGTGCATCCGCCATGCTGCGCACTCCCAAACGTACTCCATCCGCCATGCTGCGCACTCCCAAACGTGGTTCATCCACCATGCTGCGCACTCCCAAATGTGCTCCATCCCCCATGCTGCGCACTCCCAAATGTGGTCCATCCGCCATGCTGCGCACTCCCAAATGTGCTCCATGCCCCATGCTGCGCACTCCCAAACGTGGTCCATCCCCCATGCTGCGCACTCCCCATCGTGCTCCATCCCCCATGCTGCGCACCCCCCATCGTGCTCCATCCCCCATGCTGCGCACCCCCCATCGTGCTCCATCCCCCATGCTGCGCACCCCCCATCGTGCTCCATCCCCCATGCTGCGCACCCCCCATCGTGCTCCATCCCCCATGCTGCGCACCCCCCATCGTGCTTCCTCCCCCATGCTGCGCACCCCCCATCGTGCTCCATCCCCCATGCTGCACCAGCATCAGCCTCTCTGCCCACAGCATCAGCCTCTCTGCCCGCAGCATCAGCCTCTCTCCTTCCAGCCTACCCGATCCTCAGCCTCCCACAGCCTCTCTTCTCTCAGCCTCCCCCCTCCTTCTCCCAGCCTTCCCCAGGATCAGCCTCTCTCCTCCCAGCATCAGCCTTTTCTGTCCCCAGCATCAGCCTCTCTCCTTCCAGCCTACCCCAGCCTCAGCCTCCCCCAGCCTCTCTTCTGTCATCCTCCCCCCTCCTAGCCTCCCCCTCCCAGCCTTCCCCAGGATCAGCCTAGCCTACCCCAGCCTCAGCCTCCCCCAGCATCAGCCTCTCTTCTCTCAGCCTCCCCCTTCCCCCTCCCAGCCTTCCCCAGGATCAGCCTCTCTCCTCCCAGCCTCCTCCAGCACGCCGTGCTCCTCTGCCGACACTCACAGATCCGATCGCATACACTCACACACACACACACACACACCCGATCGCATACACTTACACACCCGATCGCATACACTCACACATACCCGATCGCATACACGCACACACACGATCGCATACACTCACGCACACCCGATCGCATACACGCACACACCCGATCGCATACACTCACGCACACACATTGATGATATCGCACATACGCGCTCATACTCACAACATCCGGAGATACCACATGCTTCTGGCCATGTGATCCTCTGGCAGGTCCTGGAAGCTCACAGCACAGTATCGGCGCAGAGAAGCAAGCGATATCCCAGGATGTTGTGAGTGTGTGGATGCGATGTGATGTGTGTGTGAGGTGTGTGTGAGAGTGAGTGTGATCTGATGTGTGTGTGTTGTTATGTGTGTGCGTGTGTGTATGTGTGTGTGTTGTTATGTGTGTGCGTGTGTGTATGTTACGCCGCTGCAGGACATTGATGCGCTGGTAACTATGGTAGCATGGTTACCAGCGTATCTCGTCCCCCGCTCGCACGGGAGCCCACACCAGCATACGGCGGCCAGGCCCAGCAATGTGAAGGTATGTGTCGGCTGGGTTTGCGGCGTACGCTGATGTGGGCTCCCGGGGGAACAGTACTCACCTGTGAGTCGTGATTCTTTGACCGTGTCGGTTCGGGGAATGCGCGGGGGGGGGCAGAGCTAGCGTGCATTGCGTGAGGGGGGCGGGGCGTGGCATGGCCGAGTTGCCGATGCCTGCAGGGTGCCGGGGCGAGAGGCCAATCTGTGGGGGGGCGGAGCCTGGGCGAGCGGCTGGCCAATCCGTGTGGGGGCGCAGCCTGGGCGAGCGGCCAATCAGTGTGGGGGGGCGGGGCCATGGCTAGCCCAGCGGCCAATCAGCTTTGTGTCACCGTAAGGACACAATTTTGGAGCATGACAGACAGACAGACAGACAGACAGAATAAGGCAATTATATATATAGATAAGATGTGTGCAAAATTATTTTTACAAAAAATGTAGGTTCATAAACTATAACAGGAAATGGATAGCGTGATTTCTTAGAGGAGTTTTCATCAAGACATTGTCTTTGGAAACCTATATTTCACTATCTATACTTTTGTACTGCAGTAATGATGGCCAAGGAGCCACCGTTGTGCAGAGTTCAATTACGGGACATATGACGAGGCGGGAGAAACAAGGGTACAGCATTATATACAGGCAGGATATAAGTGTTTATGCAAGTGAACGGGGTTGAGAAATCTGGTAATAGGTCAAGTTTAACACAATGCAGAATCTAGCTGCAGTGCACCAACTATTTGTCACCCCAGCTATTACAAATGTCAATTCAACAATACTACGACAAGACAAGCACAAATTAATTGCAACTATTCTACAACCTAACTGGCCTCCGCTACTCGGTCACTCGGCTAACGCTCTCTGGCAACTGTGGCCTACGCTACGCTCTGTTAAGTGCGCACACCAGTAAAGACTTACAGTACAGTTGAGGGGGGACAAGTCCACTCATGGGAGCTCGGTGCTGTAATGCTTGTCGATACACATTTCTCCTTTAAGGGCAGGGGGAAACTCTTCTTCTCACATGGACCCAGTGTCTCCAGACTTCTCTGAGTGACATTTCTGCTTGTATTTGGATTTGCCGACCTAGGAATGGCTCAGTCCGGTACTCACTCAACAATGAGCAGTGCTTTCTCACAGTCCGGCTCGCTGTATCTCTGGCAGCCAGCCCTATACCTCTTGTCACACTGCTGTTTTTGGGTACAACACGGCAGCATCTCCTCTCTCCCTCTCTCTCTCTCTCTCTCAGGTGACCCAACGTCTCCTGTTCCCAGCTAAACTCCTCTGCTGCTCTTTCTCTCTTTCCCACACTTTTTGGTCCTGGTCAGTCCAAGTCTGCAGTCCAGAGGGGGAAGCGTATTGTTGGCTGATTAAAGAATGGACGTCTGGAACACCATATACTGTGAACAAGGTGCAAGACTCAAAAATATACAACTAAATAATAGGATAAAGAGTTGCACACCAGTCACAATGTATAGGGAATAATGAAAAGCAGAACTGCTATGGGAATACTAGACTGAAAAATACAATGGACTATCTGAAAAAAGTGAAAAACATGAAAATAGAATGTGCATAACTGCTATGAATAATAGGAATGAGAGATGTTTAGCTATTGTATTGATAAATGCAAAGGAGTCCCAAAACCAAACACCAAAGTAATCTCTATTTTTCGGGTCCCTAACCTACGTGTAACCTCACCTGCAGTTAAAAAACTTGCTCTGTATGGGAGGCAAAGGACCAAGCTATATATGTGAAATGAGACACATGGGTATGGGTGGGGCAGGGTTCTCAGACAGAAAATGCATACTAATTAAAGAATGGACGTCTGGAACATCATATAGTATGAGCAAGGTGCAAGACTCAAAAATATACAACGTATATTCGTATTTTCGCATTGTCGGCCGAACGGGCCAGTCCATAACACACTGAAAACAGGGGAGCACTATCTCTTAAAGTCTTAGCGCTCTTAACGTCTCATAGGGGCGATGCTCCTACACTGGGACAGATTGTAGAATCCCATGACTTACAGGAACACTTCCATTCTGATACAATGAAATTTATCTTTGTGGTCCAGATGTAATTTCTCTGCTATCCAGAATTCCAGAATATCTATTGAAAATAATTTCCTTCTTCTCATCATGCATTCTGAACTCAACAATTTAAATAATGAATTCATTATCATTCCCCCACCTTACTCAAATCTCCCACCAAATTTGCAAATCATTATTAATGGCCCCACAATTTCTCCAGGCATGCAAATCTGTTGCATTTTTGTAACCTTGGGTAAATAGTGTTTGTGCATGTCCTCCTTTTCACATGGTTTACGGACATTATCACTGTTCCCATAGGAGCTAACAATCTAAATTCCCTATCAGTATGTCTTTGCACTGTGGGAAGAGACTGCAGTACCTAGAGTAAACCTGCACAAACACGAGGAGAATATACAAACTCTTCGTAGGACATGTCACATCTGGAACTTTGTAATATTTAAAGGGGTTGTTCCATGCACCACATATATCAATTATCTAAAAATACTTTATAATGTGGATCAAATTATTGGAGCCGCCTGTTTATAAGAAATGGGTTACTATTGAGTATTATTGATCATGTTGGCTGTCTATAGAAGGGATGGTTGCACATGCTGAGTACCACGCCATTCACACAGGGGACTAAATACAGATTTTGATAATAACTGATCAATTCTGGCAGAGACCGAAGTAAATTTGTGCTATAAAATATTTTACAGAGTTGCTTATTTTCATGTGTACTATTGATTTATGAAGTAAAAAAAACAAAACAGTTACTCTTTAAGTCATCATTCTTGGAATTGTTGTGACCACATTCAATCCTGCATTTATCTTCTTTTCTGTCGATAAGTGATGATTTTTGTCTAAGACAACTCCTATTGAAGCATACTTTCTATTATAAACCTATTTGGCAGCTGAAAAATAAAAAAATGGCAAATGCCTGCTTGCACTAATGTGAAATGTTATTCTATCTCTACAGGCTGTAGAAGAACTGTTCCATCTACTAGACCTGGAAAAGAGGAGCATTGTGATGGGTTGTAGCCAGGCAAGTGCTTAAGCATTTCCTAAAGTTAATGAAGAAAAGCGGTAATGCCATGTACAGTCATATGAAAAAGTTTGGGCACCCCTATTAATGTTAACCTTTTTTCTTTATAACAATTTGGGTTTTTGCAACAGCTATTTTAGTTTCATATATCTAATAACTGATGGACTGAGTAATATTTCTGGATTGAAATGAGGTTTATTGTACTAACAGAAAACGTGCAATCCGCCTTTAAACAAAATTTAACCAGTGCAAAAGTATGGGCACCCTTATCAATTTCTTGATTTGAACACTCCTAACTACTTTTTACTGACTTACTAAAGCACTAAATTGGTTTTGTAACCTAACTGAGCTTTGAACTTCATAGGCAGGTGTATCCAATCATGAGAAAAGGTATTTAAGGTGGCCACTTGCAAGTTGTTCTCCTATTTGAATTTCCTATGAAGAGTGGCATCATGGGCCCCTCAAAACAACTCTCAAATGATCTGAAAACAAAGATTATTCAATATAGTTGTTCAGGGGAAGGATACAAAAAGTTGTCTCAGAGATTTAAACTGTCAGTTTCCACTGTGAGGAACATAGTAAGGAAATGGAAGAACACAGGTACAGTTCTTGTTAAGCCCAGAAGTGGCAGGCCAAGAAAAATATCAGAAAGGCAGAGAAGAATAATGGTGAGAACAGTCAAGGACAATCCACAGACCACCTCCAAAGACCTGCAGCATCATCTTGCTGCAGATGGTGTCAATGTGCATCGGTCAACAATACAGCGCACGTTGCACAAGGAGAAGCTGTATGGGAGAGTGATGCGAAAGAAGCCATTTCTGCAAGCACGCTACAGAGTCGCCTGAGGTATGCAAAAGCACATTTGGGCAAGCCAGTCACATTTTGGAAGAAGGTCCTATGGACTGATGAAACAAAGATTGAGTTGTTTGGTCATACAAAAAGGCGTTATGCATGGAGGCAAAACAACACGGCATTCCAAGAAAAGCACTTGCCACCCACAGTAAAATTTGGTGGAGGTTCCATCATGCTTTTGGGCTGTGTGGCGAATGCAGGCACCGAGAATCTTGTTAAAGTTGAGGGTCGCATGGATTTAACTCAGTATCAGCAGATTCTTGACAATAATGTGCAAGAATCAGTGACGAAGTGTGCAAGAATCAGTGACGCAGGGGATGAATATTTCAGCAAGACAATGATCCAAAACACCCCTCCAAATCTACTCAGACATTCATGCAGAGGAACAATTACAATGTTGTGGAATGGCCACCCCAGTCCCAAGACCTGAATATCATTGAACATCTGTGGGATGATTTGAAGCGGCTGTCCATGCTCGGCGACCATCAAACTTAACTGAACTGGAATTGTTTTGTAAACAGAAGTGGTCAAATATACCTTCATCCAGGATCCAGGAACTCATTAAAAGCTACAGGAAGTGACTAGAGGCTGTGATTTTTGCAAAAGGAGGATCTACAAAATATTAATGTCACTTTTATGTTGAGGTGCCCATACTTTTGCACCGGTCAAATTTTGTTTAAATGCGGATTGCACATTTTCTTTTAGTACAATAAACCTCATTTCAATCCAGAAATATTACTCAGTCCATCAGTTATTAGATATATGAAACTGAAACAGCTGTTGCAAAAACCCAAATTGTTATAAAGAAAAAAGGTTAACATTAATAGGGGTGCCCAAACTTTTTCATATGACTGTATAGGCTAAGCATGACTTGTTAGATGAATTTAGCCAAATTATCTTTGTAGTATAACATTCTTATGAAGAAATCATCCAGTTTTGAAAACTTGTCAGCAGAATCTATAATCCACCACTAATACAATATCTGCTTCCTAAAAAGATTTCCTATCATGCTGCCTAAATCCAAAATGTGCCATGAATTTTGAAAAAAAAAAACAATTTATTGTACCACATAATTGACAGCCATTAACTGCTTCATCTTTTCCCCTCTGCTTTTATGTTTGTGTATTTATGAGTCGCCTTGTCATTGGGCTTTCACAGTGAAGTCTGGAGCCTTTAGTATTTCCAATGACATCAGCTGAGTGGGCAGCTCACATACACACAAATGAGGGGAGAGGGTGAAGCACTTATTGATTACTTTGGATTCTGCTTGTCTGACCCTGTATGAGATGTTACCCAGAGGTGTAGCTAGAGGTTCAGCTCAAGGGGGTGAAACATCTGAGCCCCCAACCAGGTAACCCTGATTACAGTTACAGTGGTGCAGCCTAACTGTGAGTACAGAGGAATCTCAGCAGATGACCGACCACGCTGTTACTGAAAATAAATCTCTACACAAAGACCAACACTGATATTACCTACATATACTGACCATGTAGTGGTAGATACCAGTTCTGCAGTACATATAAGAGGTGACAGTGCAGTTACAGATAGTAACTTAAGGTGACTTTACACGCTACGATATTGCTAGCATTTCTAGCGATATCGAGCGTGCAAGTACCCGCCCCCGTCGCCCATGTGATATCGTGTGATCGCTGCCGCTGCAAACATTATCGCTATGGCAGCATCACACGCACTTACCTGGTCGGCGGCGGCGCTGTGACTGCCGAACAATCCCTCCCTCAAGGGGGAGGGACGTTTGGCGTCACCGCGACGTCACCGCGACGTCACTAAGCGGCCGGCCAATCAAAGCGGAGGAGCGGAGATGAGCGGGACGTATCATCCCGCCCACCTTCTTCCTTCTGCATTGCGGCCGGCGGCAGGTAAGGAGACGCTCCTCACTTCTGCGGTGTCACACATAGCGATGTGTGCTGCCGCATGAGCGATGAACAACATGGATAAACAACCCTTACCGATTTTTGAGTTTGGGACGACCTCTCCATGGTGAACGATTTTCACCATTTTTGAGGTCGCTTAAGGTCGCTGGTGTCACACGCTGCGATATCGTTAATGACGCCGGATGTGCGTCACTAACAACGTGACCCCGACGATAAAACGTTAACGATATCGTAGCGTGTAAAGCCCCCTTTACAGTTGATGTTCCTTCTGATGGAGTCGTTCACTTTTCCCATCTTTTCCATATGGCTTAGATTGATTGATACAACTTCTTCCTTCCACAACTGGTCTGCAGAGATTATAAAAAAGAACACTTCTCATATTTCCAGCACTGTGTCCATCTATTCCCGACCTGCACAAACTCCTCATCCTGCTGTCACCTCAATGCTGAGCTGCTGCTGCCATTTCACAACCAATTTCTTTCTCAAAATTTCATTATTTGCTAAATGGACGCAGTAGAAATACTGGCATTTTGGGCCTTGTGCTTAATATGGGGATAGCGAAGAAGCCAGAAGTTTGACAGTATAGGAGTGCTGATATTTTATATAACACTCCAGTTTTCCTCATGCCTATGTCCTGGATATGCCTTGAGGCCATTCTCAAATTTTTGCATTGTAGTGATATTGCTTAGTGTTCACCTTGAGATTCTGCCAAAGTTGACAGACCTTTCAAAATTAGGTTGGTCATTGATCACTGCAGAAACAAATCTGCTAAAGTGTACAAACATGCCCCAAAGGTTCATACCCCCAGTAGGAGGGCCTGGTACAGAATAAAAATGTACAAACCATTTGAGAGTATTTCAGGGTACACACACAAATTTAGGGATTACAATTTACCCTTTTATACAGCATTCTATTATACCTTTATAAACTCTATACAACCTACATATGCTACCACATTATAAATTCAAATACCAGTAAAAACCTATCTCAATATATTCTTAGATCAGTTTCAAAATGTGGTCACTTGTGGGGGTTTACTGTTCTTCTGGCATTACAAAGGCTCTATTTATGTGGAATGGTGCCTGCAAACCATACACACAGAATCTGCGTTTTAAAATAGAGCTTCTTTCATTTGGAGTTTTATTGTCTGTCCAAACAGTAGCTATCCCCCACATTTGGGTACATTGGAGTACTTAGGAGTAATTGCACAACAAATTGGGTGGTCCATATTATTCTGTTATCCTTGTGAAAAGGAAAAATTTTGTGACTAAAGCAACATTTTTGCAACAAATTGCCCGTGCCGCACAAACGATGGGGGCAGGTGCGATCGCACAATACATTGTAACGTGTAAAGCAGCCTTAAGGCATGCATCTATCCCCAAAAGGGATAGTTTGTAGAATATTTTTACAATTGAAAATGCCTGAAAAGTCTGTTAGTCTGTCTGTTTTGGTTTATAAGGTTATAAGACGCATCCGAATTTAGAGAAAAAGAAAAACTTTAATAAAAAAAAAATTGGGGTCCGTCTTACAATCCGGTGGTGTCTTACCGGGGGGGGGGGGCGGAAGAGGTGGTGGAGCAGAGTTACAAAAGGCAGGAGCATTGATGGACCAGGGCGACTCTGTAAGAGGTGCAGCGAGCGTCCCAGATGCTTGATGGTCACAGGGTGGTAAGCAATATTCAGGCTGAGGCTGCAGGCACTGAGGCTGGCTCTTTGCTCTGTGAATATGTCGGTGGTGCGGACTTCAAAGATTGAGCTATCGGCTCAATGACAAGCCGAGATCTAATCTGTGCATGCACTGCCTCCGGGCAACATTTTCCTTACTTCTGCAGCTGGGAGATCAATGAGCTGGAGGCGGCGCGTGCACAGATGAGATCTTGAGCGGAGAGCTGCATCTGCGCATGCACAGACTCTGGGTGTCATTATTTGAAGCCTGCATTGCTGACATCTTCACAGATCACAGAACCAGCCTTAGTGCCCACAGCCTCAGTGCCCAAAGCCTTTGCGCCCGCAGCCTCAGTGCCAATAGCATTGCCGCTGCCTCCTGCTACCCCTTTCCACCACCTCCTGGTACACTTCATTCGGATTATAAGACACCCCACTCATTTTCCTTCCAAATTTTTGGGAGGAAAAGTGAATTTTATAATACGAAAAATACGGTAATTCTTATGGCTGTGTTTTCAATAAAGGGCTTGAAAGGCGCTGGATACAGCCATATGAGATGTCAGAATGTTACACTTTTTTCAGTGTTTTCAGTACAATTAGAAACTTTACAGTATTGTGAATCAAGTCCACGAAGCTCTCAAATTTGAATTTCAAAATATTTGATCTTCTCTAGTCAAAATATTTATAAAAATAGACGGTAATTTAAAGGGCTAGGAATATTAATCACGTGCACCCCATTAACACTTAAGGCTGCTTTACATGGTACGACCGATTGTGCGATTTCACAATCGATCGTACCCGCCCCCGTCCTTTTTGCGTCATGGGCAAATCGCTGCCCGTGTCGCACAAAGTCAGTAACCCCCGTCACACATACTTACCTCTCGTGCGACCTCGCTGTGGGCGGTGAACGTCCACTTCCTGGAGTGGGAGGGACGTTCGGCGTCACAGCAATGTCACACGGCCGCCGGCCAATGGAAGCGGAGGGGCGGAGATGAGCGGGACGTAAACATCCCGCCCACCTCCTTCCTTCACATAGCCGGCGGCGGCCGCGTGACACAGGTGAGCTGCTGTTCATCGTTCCCGGGGTGTCACACGTAGCGACGTGTGCTACCCCGGAAACGATGAACAACTAAATTAAACGATATTATGGAACCTAGCGAGCAGTACACGACTCACGATTTGTGAGCGATACTGCGTCGCTAGGAGGTGTCACACAGGCCGGCATCGCCAGCGATGCCGGATTTGCGTCACAAAAACCGTGACCCCGACGATCTATCGCACGATAGATTGTCTGGTGTAAAGCAGCCTTTAGACTTTGTTTAGAGGTGATAGTGGATCAGTGGTGGCACAAAAAAAAGTATCACGAGGAACTCACATCAAAGTGACTATAGAATATAGACTTTTATTATGGAAAATACCGCACAAAGAGTAAAAACGTTTGTACATTTTCTAAGTCATACGTTCTTTCCGGAGGCATTTTTCTTTTTTTATGGCACTGTGCTACCAGCCTGTTTAATAAGGGACTTGGCACAGCTTCGGATGCAGAGAGGTAAATCCATTAATATGAACACTGATTTTGCAGCAGCTTTAAAGAACTCATTGGGGCTGTGCAGTTAATGCAGTCATTATTGAAGCAATCAAACCCTTAATGAGGCATTACTCCATCTCCGCTAATTCTCACTCTATTGTTGCTGAGAACATTTATGTCAAGGCAATGGGAAAGGAAATTGACTAAGAAAAGAGAAATTTGTCTATTTAGGATTTTTAGTGAATGTTAATGTTAACATGCTCTCCTGGCCATGAACATGAGAAAATCTTTGGTTTCAGTTCTTGGTGAATATCACTTTTGAACGATGTTCTAGCAGATCAGAGATGCTGTAGTGTAAAGTATTGATGTGTTCCAAGCTCAGTGGTCAAAATTTTTTGCCACTTTTACTATAGATATGAACATATTGTTAATGTTTTACACTTTCCCAGTTTTGACCGTAATTGTAACATTTCATGTTTTTTGCCATAGATGAACATATTGATAATGTTTTCTATGATTGATGAACAATATCATTGTCGCCTTCCACTTCTAACTTTGATGAAAGAAATTGTAATTTCTTGCCCTTTTACAACATAACCATATTTTTAAGTTTTACACTTTTATGGGAGATGAACATAATTTTAAAGTTTTGCACATTTACTATCGTTGAATATACATAACATCACTAAAGTGAGTACACTCCTCACATTTTTGTAAATTTTTTATTATATCTTTTCCTGGGACAACACTGAAGTTATGACATCTTGATACAATGTACAGTAGTCAGTGTACAGCTTGTATAACAGTGTAAATTTGGTGTGGCCTTTAAATAGGTGAATACACAGCCATTAATAGCTAAACCGTTGCAAACAAAAATGAGTACACCCCTAAGTGAAAATGGCCAAATTGTGCCCAAAATGACAATGATTTGTGTGCCCACCATTATTGCCAAGCACTGCCTTAATTCTTGCCAGGGACCTACCAGAGAAATTGACTCTGAGGCCCCACACTATAGCTGCCATAAACGTTTTTATTAGAGATGAACCACCCCCCTAGAGTTCGAGTTCGGTTCAGTTCATCGAACGGAGGCTCTGTTCGGCGAATGTTTGTCAAACGTTCGACGAACCCCTTGGAACCCCATTGAAAACAATGGCAGTCAAACACAAACACATAAAAACACATTATACATGTACACATACAGTTAATAATCATTGCCATAACACAGGTCCCCGTGACACGTCCGGCACTCTGTCTCCCGCCGCTTTTCCTTCCGATAATCGCTGCGTCCTCCTGGTAACCAGCACTGATGATAGGATCTTCTGTGACGTCAAAATAGCATGTGACTAGTCACGTGTGTATTATCTCATTGGTTACAGACTGGTCACATGGCTAGACGTCATGCTAGGTCCTGTCAGTGCATCTCTCCGGTTCGCGGTGCTCATTTGTGCATCTCCGTGTACCGGCGAGATGCTCTGGCACATGGTCGGCTTCGCCGTTCCTGCATGTGGGCGCTCTTTACAGAGTCAGCCCACGTGCAAGGACTGGCTGCCACAGCTGGTAAATTGCGGCACTGGAAATCACGTGATCGGAGCACAGTTGCTATAATAACCGCCTGTCAGATTACTTTAGCAACGGTGACAGCGCTGATGTCACCGCTTACAGCCCACAGCCTCGGCTCACTCTCACTGAGTGATTAGACTGCACGGGAGCAGCAGCGTCTTCCTCCCATGCAGTGCTGTCTGATGTAGCAGAGCTGCATGGGTTGAAGGAGAAAGAAGATAGAAGACCAGGATCGTGGATGAGAGGGAGTAATAAACATGGAGTCTCTAATGTGTCTGGGTATTTATTTCTATTGAAGTATTTTTTCTCTGTGTGGTGTCTTTTTTTTAACCCTTTATTGGAGATTCTTAATTCTTAATGGGTCAAACTTACCTGACATTAAGAATCTCTGGCTTAATACTAGCTAGTAAAACAAAGCTAGTATTAACCCATTATTACCCAGCGAGCCACACAGCTTCAGGGCTGCTGGAAGAGTTGGATAAAGCGCCAGATGATGGCGCTTCTATGAAAGCGCCATTTTCTGGGGCGGCTGTGCACTGCAATTCGCAGCAGAAGGGCCCAGAAAGCTCAGGCCAACCTGTGCTGCGGATTCCAATCCCTAGCTGCCTAGTTGTACCTGGCTGGACACAAAAATGGGGCGAAGCCCATGTCAATTTTTTTTTTAATTATTTCATGAAAATCATGAAATAATTAAAAAAGGGCTTCCCTATTTTTTTTAGTTTCCAGCCGGGTACAAATAGGCAGCTGGGGGCAGCCGTACCTTCCTGCTGTACCTGGCTAGCATACAAAAACATGGCGAAGCCCATGTCATTTTTTTGGGGGGCAATAAATTCCTGCATACAGTCCTGGATGGAGTATGCTGAGCCTTGTAGTTTTGCAGCTGCTGTTTGCTCTCCTGCATACACTAGTGAATGGAGCAGCCTTGTAGTTCTACAGCTGCTGTCTGCTCTCCTGCATACATTAGTAAATTGAGCATGCTGAGCCTTGTAGTTCTGCAGCTGCTCTCTGCTCTCCTCCATACATACAGACAGCAGACAGCAACTGCAGAACTACAAGGCTCAGCATACTCCATCCAGGACTGTATGCAGGAGTTTTTTGCCCCCCCCAAAAAATTACGTGGGCTTCGCCATGTTTTTGTATGCTAGCCAGGTACAGCAGGCAGCTACGGGCTGCCCCCAACCCCCATCTGCCTATTTGTACCCGGCTGGGAACCAAAAATATAGGGAAGCCCTTTTTTTTTAATTATTTCATGAATTTCATGAACTAATAATAAAAAAAAAATGATGTGGGCTTCACCCAATTTTTGTGTCCAGCCAGGTGCAACTAGGCAGCTGGGGATTGAAATCCGCAGTGCAGGGTGCCCAAGCTATCTGGGCACCCCTGCTGCGAATTGAAGTCCGCAGCCGCCCCAGAAAATGGCGCTTTCATAGAAGCGCCATCTTCTGGCGCTGCATCCAACTATTCCAGCTGCCCTGGTGACGGGTGGCTTACTGGGTAATAATGGGGTTAGAGCCAGCTCTATATTATCAACTGGCCCTAAGCCCGAAATTCATGGTGTCACGCCAATATTAGACATGGCCACCATGAATTTCTAGTACAGATAAAAAAAACGCAACACACAGAAAATATTTTTATTAGAAATAAAACACAACACAATTAGTGACTCCATCTTTATTGAAATAAAGAACCCCCCTCCGCAATAATCCTGGGTCAAGGGTCCCTCGCCGTCCAATCCGGATCCAATATCATCTGATTGGTTTGCTGGAAGGCAAAGTGATCAGATGATGTGTCAGGTTCAAGGGCCTGAATCACATGACACAACAGCTGATTGTATAAACGGCTTTTATACAATCAGCTGATGCATCAGTGCAAAAAAAAACAAAAAAACTACACACTTCTGTGAAGACTCCTGTCTGACAGCAACAGCTGATAGTTTAGCCGGCCGGGCGGTAAAAAGCCGGCCTCACCGCTCGACTTTTAGTGTCAGCTGGTTTCGTCAGGTGACCACATCAGCTGATCATCGCCAGGTCTGAGAGAGAGAAAAAAGAGAAAAGATAGAGAAAAGAGAGAGAAAGGAGGAGAGGGAGAGAGGAGAGAGAGAGAGAAGAGGAGAGAAGAGGGGACAAGAGAGAGGGGAGAGAGAAGAGAGAGGGAGAGAGGGAGAGAGAGAGAAGAGAGAGAAGAGAGAGAGAAAGAGAGAAAAAGAGAGAGAAAGAGAAAAGGAGAGAAAAAGAGAGAGAACAAGAGAGAGAAAAGAGAAGAGAGAGGGAGAGAGAAAAGAGAGAGAAAAGAGAGAGAGAAAGAGAGAAAAAGAGAGAGAAAGAGAGAGAAAGAGAAAAGGAGAAAGAAAGAAAGGGAGAGAGAGAAGAGGAGAGAAGAGAGAGAGAAAAGAGAAGAGAGAGGGAGAGAGAAGGGAAAGGTAGAGAGAGAAGAGAGAGAAGAGAAAGAGGAGAGAGAGAATGAAAAAGAGAGAAAAAGAGAGCGAAAGATTGAGAAAGAGAGAGAGAGAGAGAGAGAAGAGGAGAGAAGAGGAGAGAAGAGAGGGAGAGAGAGAAAGAGAGAGATAACAAGAGAGAGAGAGCAAGAGAGAGAAAAGAGAAGAGAGAGGGAGAGAGAAAAGAGTGAGAAAAGCGAAGAGAGAGGGAGAGAGAGAGAAGAGAGAGAGAGAGAAGAGAGAGAGAAGAGAAGATAGAGAGGAAAGAGAAGAGAGAGGGAGAGAGAGAGAAAGAGAGAGAGAAAGAGAGAGAGAGAACAAGAGAGAGAAAAGAGAAGAGAGAGGGAGAGAGAAAAGAGAGAGAAAAGAGAAGAGAGAGGGAGAGAGAGAGAAGAGAGAAGAGGAGAGAAGAGAGAGAGAAGAGAAGATAGAGAGGAAAGAGAAGAGAGAGGGAGAGAGAGGAGAAAGAGGAGAGAGAGAAAGAGGGAGAAAGAGAGAGAACAAGAGAGAGAAAACAAGAGAGAGAAAGAGAGAGAGGAGAGAGAGGAGAGAGAGAAGAGAGAGGAGAGAGGAGAGAGAGAGGAGACAGAGAGAGAGAAAGAGAGAGAACAAGAGAGAGAAGAGAGAGAGAGGAGAGAGAGAGAGAGAGGAGTGAGCAATGCAGCCTCATTCCATGAACTGCTCCGATTTTAGAGGTGTGGCCCGCGGCTCACAGCTAATGTCCGGCTCCTCCCTTCAGTGCATAATTAAATTAAATTATAAATAAATAATTATAATTTAAATTCTTTACCGGGGCAGCCAGGACTTGAACTCGTGAAGTAATGCTCCCTAGGCAGTAGCACTAACCATTGAGCCACTGCCTCTAATGAGAAACAGGAAGATTTAGTTATCTTGACCTCTGCATTTCAGAGTGAAGTCTCCGGTGACGTGACAACGCTTCTCTCTTCAGGTGCTGCGTGGAGAGGACACAGATTGCTCGTGTTCTACGGGCTTCCTGTCATCTTCATGTAGCAGAGCTGACAGTATCGTGTGGATTACTTTGGACCTGAATTTTTATTTGGGGATTAATAAAGAGGTAAATGAGGGTTTTTTTTGTCTTTTATTCCAAATAAAGGATTTTTCGCTGTGTGTGTTTATTTACTTTCACTTTTACATAGTTACATAGTTACTAAGGTTGAAAAAAGACCTAGGTCCATCTAGTTCAACCTTCCTCCACCAGTTCTACATTTGGTCACTAAGTCATTTATAACCAACAATGTTGTGTGTACTGAGGAAATCATCCAGCCCTTTTTTGAAAGCTGTTATAGTATCTGCCATTACTAGCTCTTGTGGTAGGGTATTCCATAGTCTGACTGCTCTAACTGTAAAGAACCCTTTCCTATTTAGCTGCCGGAATCGCTTTTCTTCCAATCGTAGTGAGTGCCCCCTGGTCTTTAGTATTGTCTTCGGAAGAAATAAGTCATGTGCCAGTCCTTTATATTGACCACACTTATATTTATACATATAAATGAGATCTCCTCTGAGACGTCTTTTTTCTAAGCTAAACATATCTAACTTTTTCAACCTGTCATCATATGGGAGGCCTTCCATTCCTTGTAGTAGTGTAGTTGCCTGCCTTTGAACTGACTCTAACTTCTGAATGTCCTTTTTAAAATGTGGAGTCCAAAACTGGACCCCATATTCCAGATGTGGCCTTACAAGTGATTTACAGAGAGGTAACAATACGTTGGGATCACGGGATCTAATCTCTCTTTTTATACACCCTAGAATCTTGTTTGCTTTAGCAGCTGCTGCCTGACATTGAGTGCTGCTGCTCAGCTTATTTGTAATGAGAATACCCAAGTCCTTCTCCTGTTCTGTAGTCCCGAGTTTATTTCCATTTAATGTATACGCAGTTATAGGATTACTCCATCCTAGGTGCATTACTTTACATTTATCAACATTAAATCTCATTTGCCAAGTATCTGCCCATTCTGACATCTTATCCAGATCTTTTTGTAATATTGTACTATCCAGGTCGGTTTTTAATATCCTACATAGTTTGGTGTCATCGGCAAAGACTGACACTGTACTATCAATCCCATCCACAAGGTCATTAATAAAGAGAGTAAAAAGAATCGGTCCAAGCACAGATCCCTGCGGCACCCCACTGCTGACTATGGCCCATTTAGAGAATGTTCCATTTATGACTACTCTTTGTTTCCTATCTTTTAGCCAATTCCTTACCCAGTTGCATATAGTTTCCCCCAGTCCTTGCTTCTGGAGCTTTAGTATAAGGCTATTATGTGGTACAGTATCAAATGCCTTTGCAAAGTCCAAATAAATCACATCAGCTGCATTACCAAAATCCAGGTTTGCACTTACCACCTCATAGAACCCCAACAGGTTGGTTAGACACGACTTATCTTTCATGAATCCATGCTGTCTGTCAGTTATTATATTATTTTCTGCAACATATTTTTGCATGTCATCCCTTAAAATGCCCTCAAAAACTTTGCATACTACTGATGTCAGGCTTACTGGACGGTAGTTGCCTGGATCTACCCTCTTACCTTTCTTAAATATCGGTACCACATCAGCAATCCTCCAATCCTGAGGCACCAACCCTGTTACAAGCGAGTCTAAAAAGATGAGATATAGCGGTCTGTCAATTACAGATCTCAATTCCCTCAATATTCGTGGATGAATGCCATCTGGCCCTGGGGATTTGTCAATGTTTAATTTACTCAGACGTAGGCGTACTTCTTCTTGTGTTAAATTAATTATATCGGGTGGTGAACTTTGATTTTTCACTTGTTGAATGATCCCTGGTACAGTCAGTTCCTTGGTGAACACAGATGAGAAATGCCTATTTAATATCTCAGTCTTTTGTTTGTCCTCTATAACTAACTTGTTATTATATTTTAAGGGGCCAATACTATCCTTTGTTTTCCTTTTGGCATTAATGTATTTATGAAAGATTTTGGGATTTATTTTAATGTCATTGGCGATTTTTGTTTCAGTAGCTAGTTTTGCTTGTTTGATTTCTTTTTTGCATTGCCTATTGATATCTTTATACTGCTGCAATGCTATTTCTGTATTCTCAGCCTTCAAGATTTTAAACGCCCTTTGTTTTTGTTTTATTATACTTTGTACAGTGTTATTTATCCATAGTGGTTTCTTTTTATTCCGGGACGTTTTATTACCAGAGGGTATAAGTTTTTTACAGGACTCTAGCAATATATCCTTAAACTTTCCCCATTTATGTTCAGTATCCCCAGTTACCATGACTTTGTCCCAATCTACACATTTAAGCTCTTCCCTTAATTTGTTGAAATCAGCTTTCCTAAAATTCCAGGTTTTAGCATTTCCCCTTTGAAATGTTCTATTGAATATTACGTTGAAGCTTACCATATTATGATCGCTGGTGCCCAAGTGCTCCCGGACCTGTAGATCTGAAATTGTATCCGGTCTATTTGACAGGACCAAATCTAGCAAATTATCTCCCCTCGTCGGTTCATCTACCATCTGAGAGAGGAAATGGTCTTGAATGGTAGATAAGAATTTACAGCTTTTAGCACAACCAGAAGATTCTATGGCCCACTGTATGTCTGGATAGTTGAAATCCCCCATAATAAGAACCCGATTATTATTATTAGCTGCCTTTTCAATTTGTTCCAGCATTTCACCCTCTATTTGTTCAAGTATGTTAGGAGTCTTTATAGCAAACTCCAATTAGCATTTTTCCATTATTCTCCTCCCTATGTACATTTACCCATACTGACTCTACATTGTTGCTGTTCCCCCCAATGTCATCATTCAACACAGGTTTTAGGTTAGATTTGATAAATATACACACCCCACCACCTTTTTTGTCTTTCCTGTCCCTCCTAAATGTACTATAACCCTGTATGTTTGTCACCCAGTCATGGCTTTCATCCAGCCAGGTTTCCGTAATGCCCACCACATCATAATCCATGGTTGACATAAGAGTCTCCAATTCATTCATTTTGTTTGCAAGACTTCTTGCATTTGCCAGTAGACATTTAATCCTATTAACACCTTTATTACTCCTAGCCTCCCTACGTTCCTTGCATGTCCCATCCCCCCCTAATCCTTCATTGACCCCTACCATCTCACTGTCTCTATCTGCTCTATCTATCCCCTTTTTTGCTCCACTACCCTCCCTCCCCCCAGATCCTAGTTTAAAAGCTCCTCCATCCGTCTGACCATTTTCTCCCCCAGCACAGCTGCACCTTCCCCATTGAGGTGCAGCCCGTCCCTACCGTAGAGCCTGTAGCCGACTGAGAAGTCAGCCCAGTTCTCCAAGAACCCGAACCCTTCTTTCCTGCACCAATTTCTAAGCCACGTGTTTATCTCCCTAAGCTTCCGCTGTCTTTCTAGTGACGCTCGTGGCACCGGTAGTATTTCTGAAAACACCACCTTGGAGGTCCTGGACTTCAGCTTCTCTCCTAGTTCCCTGTAATCATTTTTAAGGACCTTCCACCTGCCTCTAACTTTGTCATTAGTACCAATGTGCACCATGACCGCTGGGGTTTCCCCAGCCCCACCCAGCAATCTGTCTATCCGATCCACAATATCGGCAGACAACACACTGTTCGGCATTCACGGTCTCGGCGACAGATGACCCTGTCTGTCCGCCTAATTATAGAGTCCCCTACCACTAACATCTGTCTGGGCTTTGCTGCACTCCTATTTCCCCCCTTCCTACAGCAGTTGTTTTCCTGGTTGCTAAGAGCAACGTCCTGCTGTAGTGACCCTAGTCCTGGCCCTTCATTCCTGATATCAGCCAAACAGGCATATTTACTAGGTTGTGCCAGGTCAGGACTAGGCTCCCTGACACTTTTTCCCCTACCTCTTCTTCTAACTGTTACCCAACTACCTACCTCTGGGACTTGATCTTCTCCACCTCCACCCTTTTCCATATCACTGGCCCCAGCCAGAGAAAGCTCAGTGAGCTCTAAACTCCTCTCCAGGTTTGCAATGCCCCTGAGTGTTGCAAGCTGCTTATTTAGATCAGTTACCTTGGCTTCCAAACACACAACATGCTTGCATCGAGTGCAGACATATTCACCCTCAAACGGCTGCTCAAGGCATGCATACATCTGACAAGATACACACCTGGTAGCATTGTCCATGGAGCACCTATCAAATGGGGATAAACAGTAAAGTAGAAAAACAAAGAGAGAAAAAAATAAAAAAACCCAATGGGAAACGTATAAGGATAAATTCAAACTATGTTCTAGTGTCAAACTATGTAATTGTGTTGAAACTATGCCACACTTATCTTTAAACCCTGCACACTTTGCTGCAGAACCTCGCACGCTCAGCACCTCGCTTGATCTGGCTGGTTTATATAGTTCTACAGGACTTGCAGAAGCTGCCAGAAGCTTCTAGAAAGCCTGCCATGATTAACTCCTGATTACACCGATTGCCACCGCACCAGGGCAATTCGGGATGAGCTGGTTAGAGTGGGTAAGGTGGGGGGCACCCCATAACGTGGCGCTCTCCATCCTGACAATACCAGCCTTACCAGTGTCTTGTGTCAGAGTGAGTACACCAGTGCCATCACCACAATACCCTGCACCCGGGCCCCGGCCCGCCGGACCCCGGGACCAACATCCCCTACCCACAGAGGGGTCAACACCTAGCTGCGCTACTATACCGCTCCCGGGGGCCCCCACACCTTCACCACAGCGGTGGTGTCCACAATCACCACAACCCGTGGGTGGCGTCACGAACTATCATTTCAAACCAAACACCCAAATCCCCGCGTGTAGCGCCAACTCCCTTGCAGAGCGACGTGACCCCCGGGTACGTGAGAGGCTCGAGCCACCACCCACAGTACGAGCACGGATCCGAGCGGCTCGGCGGTCGCAGCCGAGCCCGCGGGGCGGTACATACGCGGAGAACTGTATTGTGCCTGCAGATATCACAGGATTTCTTGTAGCATCTTATTTATTGTAGATAATAATGGCATCTATTATTTACAATCAGTCGCAATTTTTCTTACATACAGACATTCCTGGTCCTAGGAAAACCACCGAGTTCATCAGCCAAACAAAAATTAAAAAGGGAAGGAAAATGTTATCCAGCATCTTCACATGGAAAAGATTACTAACGTTAACCCCCCCTCTGCCACCATCTATTAACCATATAGGGAAATCCCCTATTGAGCCCTGTGAGCACACTGCATTTTTTGCCATGGATTTTGCTACAGAAAAGCTGCAGATTTTGTTCATAACCTTCCTGCAATCCTTCTCGAAAAAAAATATATGAGAAAATCAAAATGCTGTGCGCACACTGCGTTTTTTTCCTTTCCAGGTTTTGCTGCAGAACTTCTGCAGCAAAAAGAAGTAGCATGTCCCTTAATTTCCGCAGGCACCTGCGTTTTTGCCATTAAATAATGGTTAACATTTGCAGGGACCAACCTGCGAAAAAAACGCGGCAAATCCACACCAAAAACGCAACAGACCGAAGCAAATTCACATGCAGTTTTTGGTGCGTTTTTTTGCCGCGGGTGCGGAATTTTCCTAAGAAAATGCAATTTTCCAGTGCGCACAGGGCCTAAGGCGGGCTTTGCACGTTGCGACATCGCAAGCCGATGCTGCGATGTCGCACGCGATAGTCCCCGCCCCCATCGCAGGTACGATATCTTGATAGCTGGCGTAGCGAAAATTATCGCTACGCCAGCTTCACATGCACTCACCTGCCATGCGACCGTCGCTCTGGCCGGCGACCCGCCTCCTTCCTAAGGGGGCGGGTCGTGCGGCGTCATAGCGACGTCACACGGCAGGCGGCCAATAGCGGCGGAGGGGCGGAGATGAGCAGCATCCCGCCCACCTCCTTCCTTCCGTATAGCCGGCGGCGGCAGGTAAGGAGATGTTCCTCGTTCCTGCAGCTTTACACACAGCAATGTGTGCTGCCGCAGGAACGAGGAACAGCATCGTACCTGTCGCGGCAGCGTAATTATGAAAAAGTCGGAGCCTGCAACGATGATACGATAACGACGCTTTTGAACTCGTTAATCGTATCATCTAGGATTTACACACAACGATGTTGAAAGTGACGCCGGATGTGCGGCACTTTCGATTTGACCCCACCGACATCACACGTGCGATGTTGCAACGTGCAAAGCCGCCCTAAGAGTCAGTATGTGGAGGTGTGACACATTACCCTCCATACACTCCTCCATGTGGAGACTCTGGTGAATTCTCTTCTCTTTCCACCTTCACACATTACATAATTATCAGGTAATGATCAGCCACCAGTGTCTGTACTGGATGTGGACAGTCATTCTGCGGGGACAGAGGCCTATAAAAGCCGCACTATGGTTTCCACATTAGTATTACATGTTTGATAAACCCTTCACTAGTCCTGTGTATTCTGAAAATACTGCTCTATATATAGGAAGATCAGGGTTTTTTTTAACATGTATTTATATTGAGGCCCCTCCTGTACTATCATCATATATAGAGGCCCCCTGAAGAGTAATTACATATAGCCTAAGATAATAACACTGACACTGGGGGTAGAGGATACTGACACTGGGGGTACAGGATACTGACACTGGGGATACAGGATACTGACACTGACACTGAGGGTACAGGATAATGACACTGACACTAGGGGTACAGGATAATGACACTGAGGGTACAGGATAATGACACTGACACTGGGGGTACAGGATAATGACACTGGAGGTACAGGATACTGACACTGGGGGTACAGGATACTGACACTGACACTGGGGGTACAGGATAATGACACTGACACTAGGGGTACAGGATAATGACACTGAGGGTACAGGATAATGACACTGACACTGGGGGTACAGGATAATGACACTGGGGGTACAGGATGATGACACTGGGAGTTCAGGATACTGACACTGGGGTACAGGATAATGACACTGGGGTACAGGATACTGACACTGGGGGTACAGGATACCGACACTGGGGGTACAGGATAATGACACTGGGGGTACAGGATACTGACACTGGGGATACAGGATCTGATACTGACACTGGGGGTACAGGATAATGACACTTACTCTGGGGGTACAGAATAATGACACTGGGGGTACAGGATACTGACACTGGGGTACAGGATACTGACACTGGGGTACAGGATAATGACACTGACACTGGGGGTACAGGATAATGACACTGACACTGGGGGGTACAGGTTAATGACATTGACACTGGGGGGTACAGGAGAATGACATTGAGACTGGGGGGTACAAGATAAGACACTTGATATCAGAGAATGGGAAATCTGAGAGTTGAGGACAAGATGGATATCAGACCATAGAAAAGATGGATGATGATGAGGAAAAGAGCCTCTTTCTCTCAGCTCAGCACCCAGCTTTCTCAATCCCATTCTATGCTCTGACTGCTGCTATCCCTCTTTACCTAATCCCTACTGGTATATGGTTTCTGTGTGGACTTCACTCATATCATGCAGCAGGGACTGGTGCACACACCCTGCACCCCCAAATCACACACACCCAGCACCCCCAAATTACACACAGCCTGCACCCCCCAAATCACACACGGCACACACCCTTTTCCATATATCATTATTATATTACCCCTCTCTTTCTCAAAGACACTGAAATTGCATGTGCCACACACCCTGTATCCCTTAACACCCCTCTGTCATAGTCTGGACCCCTCCCTCCCCCATAAGCCACTCACCCTGCATCCCCCCCATGTCCCACTCATGCCTCTTTTACCGGACATTTCTTCTTCCGGCACATCATCCTTGGTCGGCAGCTCCTGCCCATCTCCTCCCACACAGTCACATGGGCATGAGTCATCGCAGGTCCTAGCTGATCCACCACTAGATTGCATCTTCTTCCTCTCGGATGGATCTCCTGCTCTGCCCTTGCTGCGCTACAGCTCATAAGCTCCGGTGCCTCCAGGTCAGGAGTGCCCTCCTTCCCCCCGTGTAGCTACTGGCACTATCATCTGACTGCCTGTATACATTATTATCACCTGCAGTGGCGTCTGGCGAGCCGCGGATGCAGGTTATTTTAATACACCCGGTGGGGGGCCCTACACGCTGCCAGAGACAGCATAGATTACAGACAAGGTCGAGGCCTACCGGGGGTTTCCCCGCTGCCCCGCCACGCCAGACCAGCATCAGTTTCTTTAGCAAGGCAGTGGTCATCTTGGAAGTGTATTTAGGGTTCTTATCATGTTTCAATACTGCTTTGTGGCCCAGTTTCCAAAGACAGGGAATGATGTTCTGCTTTAGAATATCACAGTACATGTTGGCATTCATGGTTTGCTGAATTAACTTTAGCTTCTCACAGCCAGCAGCACTCATGCAGCCCCAAACTATGACACACCACCAACATGCTTGACTGTAGGCAAGACACATTTGTCTTTGTACTCTTCACCTGATTGCCACTACACACACTTTATATCATCTGAACTAAATAAGTTTATCTTGGTCTCATTAGACCACAGGACATGGTTCCAGTAATCCACTCTCTTAAGGGGCGTTACACGCTACGATTTATCTGACGATATGTCGGCGGGGTCACAGTTTCCGTGACGCACATCCGGCATCGTTAGCGACGTCGTTGCGTGTGACACCTACGTGCGACTCCGAACGTTGGCAAATAGGTTGAAAATCGTTGATCGTTAACACGTCGTTCATTTTCAAAATATTGATCGCAGCACACATATTGGTATGTTTGACACCCTGCAAACAACGAACAACATCCACATGACCGCCTTGGTCAAACAATATATGGCTGAACGATTTGGGGTCGCTTGTGAGATCGTTACGTGTGACCGCTAATAAACGACCTATGTGCGATCTTGGCAAATCGTAACTACGATCTGGGCGTGTCACATCGCTAATGAGATTGTCAGATAAATTGTAGCGTGTAAAGTGGCCTTTAGTCTGCTCGTCTACCACAGACTACAGGCTTTCTTGTGCATTAGGCCAGAATCACACTTGCTAGAGCATCGCGTGTAACTCGCATGAGACTCTCATGGTAGAACCCGGCATGGCCGCACACTATGCATACAGGAGTGTCTGAGCTGCATAGAGATACATGCAACCGACCCGCTCCTGTCAGGAGAGTGTGCGGCCATGCCGGGTTCTACCATGAGAGACTCGCGCGAGTTACACGCGAGGCACTAGCAAGTGTGATTCTGGCCTTATCTTTAGAAAAGGCTTCCTTTTGGGATGACAGCCAAGCAGGCCAATTTGATATAGGGTGTGGCTTTTGGTCTGAGCACTGACAGGCTGACTCCCACCCATTTAACCTCTTTTGCAAAGCTAGCAGCACTCAAACATCTATTTTGAAAAGACTACCACTGGATATGAAGCTGGTCATGTGCACTTAACTTCTTTGGTCGAAGCCTGTTCTGAGTGGAACCAGTCTTGTTAAACTGCTGTATGGTTTTGGCCACCATGCTGCAGCTCAGTTTCAGGGTGTTGGCAATCTTCTTATATTCTAAGGCCATCTTTATATAGATAAACAATTTTTTTTTTAAGATCCTCAAAGAATTATTTCCCATGAGGTGCCATGTTGAAATTCCAGTGTCGAATATGACAGAGTGTATGAGCGATAACAATAAATGTAACACACCTGCTCCCCATTCACACCTGAGAGGGAGTGACATGACACCTGAAGGGGAAAAAGGCACAATTTGACCATTTTCACTTATCGATGTACTCACTTTTGTTGCCAAAGGCTATGTTGAGTTATTTAGAGGGCACACCAAACTTACCCAATTACACATGCTGTACACTGACAACTTTACATTGTATCAAAGTGTCATATCTTCAGTGTTGTCCTATGGAAAGAAATAATAAATTTATAAAAAATGTGAGGAATATATTCACTTTTGTGATATACTGTAATTGTGCAGTGCAGCCTTTACATAATTGTCTTTGTAGCTCTATGAGGAAGCAACTTAAAGAATTGTTGGGATAGGACATCTATTTTTACTATAAATTTGGTGTCACAGTGCACCTTTAAATCATTTCTAGTGATGGACAAAACCGAACTTCTCAGGGAAGTTCGTGTTACTGTTCAGGTTCGGTCACCCGGATATAAAAAAAAAAAAGTTTAAAGAGCAGAAAATAGAGATTAAAGCAGTAGAATTATACTCACCAAATTTCCTGCATGGCTGTCACACTGCTTAAAGGTCCGCTTATTACATCTCATGGATAGTCACTGCTTTCCCCGCCCACCATCTGTGACAGCATCTGTGATTAGCTGCAGTCAGACCGCCGGCGTGCAAGCGTTTCTGATTGGTTGCCCTCACAGAGTCTGTCTGGGTCCCATAATGGAGTGTAAAAATAGGTAAATAAAAAAAGGATGTAGGGTCCACCGTATATTCATATCCAGTGCAGATAAAGCAGATGCCTACCGGCTACAGCCCCCAGCTGTACACACTATCTTGGCTGTGTATCAAAATAAGAGAGATCCAATGTGGCTTTTTTTCAATTATTTAAATAGTTTAAAAAAAAAAAACGCCAAATTTTGATTCTCAGCCAAGATAAAGCCGACAGCTGGGGCCTGGTATTCTCAGGCTAAGGAGGCCCATGGCTATTGAATATATGCATTCAAAATTGTGGTCGCTTTGCATTGGGGCCCGGTAATGTGGGGCTTGACTATAGATAGGGTCTTTAGTTCAGTCCCAGCCCCGGCTGCCCATGGTGTATTTATTTCTTCATTAATTACATTTTCGCACTGGCACTGTCATAGCCGCAGATTGATCTCATGGCAGTCAAGAAAATAGTGCCGTGATGGCGCATTTGCAGATTTAGTTTTTAGCTCAATGACGAATCCACATCTCATTCTGCACATGCAACGCTACTGGTGCAATTTTACTGAAGCTTGCCGCCACATCTATCTGTGCAAGCGCTGCCCACAGTTAGGATGTTGCCAGAGCAAAATTTGAAAAAGAGAAGATAAAGATACAAGAGGTAGTGAAAGGGCCGTGGTAGAGCCGAAACCCTACTGTGATGCCCTGGACTATCAGGTCATCACAGGGTATTGTGCAATCTGCCCTTCTGCACGGTATCCGCATCCTCCTTGGTTACGGGTCCCTGGCCTTTGGTGTTGCTAAGAACAAACCAATCAAAAATCCTAGAAACAATCTGCAACACACCCACCAGACACACCACTGGGTAGCCTGGAGGGAATAGGGCCACCCACTGGGGGGTTGGTTAGGGGCGGGTCAGGAGTGTCAGGAGTAGTCAGTTGTGTTGTGACTCTCATGAGGAGAGGTCACAATTCAGTTGGAGGAGGTTAGGAGTTGGGCTCCTCAGTTACTAGGTGGCAGACGTTGGTCTGGGCCTGGTAGGAGCTGGAACCCCGGTCGCAGGGGATCGTGTCAAGGGGCACGGAACTGCCAAAGAGGGCAGCTGGCGGCCTTGAGCCATCTCCGGGCAGGGGCCAGGGCACGACGGGGTACGTGAACCCTAGGCCGAAAAGTAGCTTTAAGCGTCCTGGTAATTTACCCGACGAGGACGGAGCCTTCAAGATCCATTCTCTACCCTCTCCAAAATCAGGGTACTAGCGCAAGGAGGGGATAGGACTTTCCCAATACATAGTCCAGAAAATCTCAAGCGTGAACCCTGAGAGCAAGCTCACTCCGTTAGCCATACGGGTAAGCGGGACACGACTAGTTCTATACTACAGGGGCCAACCAGTAAAGAAGGTGCCAAGGGAAAGGTAAACACGCTAACAAGCAACACCATTGGGCACGGGATCCAGGCATGCTCCCTCCTTGCTGCAGTGTTGCTCAGAATTTCGGTTTTAGAAGTTGTCGGTGTCAGCGTTATTGGACTGAGTACGCAGTGACCCTTTCCTCCCCAATGATATCCCCCTCGCACCATCTCCGAGCCGCGGGGCATTATCCCTCTAACGACGGAGTGGTTAAACACCTAGCTGCCATTCGACCGCCACCGGGCGCTCCCAACAGCAGCAGTGGTACTCCACCTTACGACGCAGCGTGGGTGGCGCCACAAACTCTAAACACAAAACCCCCTGTAAATACCCCCCTTTTATTTCGAGTGGCAGCGCGACCACTCCCGGATCCGGAGACCCCTCGAGTCACCGCGGATCCGGATCCGAGCAGCAGCCCGGCTGCTGATGCTGGGGCGGTACACTACAAACAGTCTCGCTCTATAGTTTTGCACCAATGCACAGAGACCAAAACTTCTAATGATTTACAAAAAAAACCCCAAAAAACAGGCTGGAGATCTTTTCCCAGAATGTATGTATTAAATAAGTAGAAGAGTTCCATTTTGGGCATACCTTTGGTTTAATATGCATAACCCTGATGACAGGTTCTCTGTAAAGAGGTTGTTCAGATTATATTCTGTTTTTTCCTTGGACTTTTTGTACATAAAAATACCATTTACAGCTGCACTTATTGCCCAAACTTCAGCTCTCAACTTCTGTCCCCAGTTTGTTTTAATATGGCTGCAATATTAATCTAATAACAATATCTTGTGACTGCTGCAGCCATTGACATTGAGCCTAGTGATTGGCTGCAGCGCTCTTATGATGTCAATGTGACGTCACCTTTATAACCATACCAATAAAGACCGGGGACAGCTGTGATCTCGTGCAGATGCAGCAGTAGATATGTATTGCTGTATTTGTTACATTTGTACAAGAAGACAGTGGAATAAAATAATTTCAGTTGATCAACCCTGTACTTTATATAATTGTTGTTTTTAATAAATGTACATAATTTTAAATAAAGCAAATAAAATAAAGAGCTATAATAATAGTCTATAGAGAATCAATGTCTGACTAGTGAAGGTCAAACTCCTGGAACCTCGCTTAATTCAGCTGCAAGGTATATAGTGGCAGTGGCTCTGCAAGATATTTATTAGGACAGAGCTTTTCCGAGGTGTATAACCAGCCACGGGCAATACCAAAGGTGTCCAGCTATGCCTAGTAAATAATGGAGACAACATAGAGACTGCATCAGTCATGTGATCAACAGGGGTGTCGAGGGAGCACAACTAGTCTGATATTGGTGGGGTTCCATTAATATGGCAATGCTGGAAAAATCTGTTTAAATACTGTATATTTAAAATACAGACCCAATATAAAGTGTTATCTAATCTTATCTGATTTTCCTTTACTTTTCTGAACGTTAACGAACACAATAATTCATGTGATGACAAAACATGTTTATCCTTGCCATAATGAAAAAGCTATATCTGTGATATTCCTTCTTCACATACCATAGATGTTTATAGAAATAAATATAGATACAAGGACACTTGAAACCATTGTTAGCATTAGGTTATGTTCACCCTAAATGATTACAGAAACCATTATTTAAGTTTCTGCTGTATAATGGACACCGCATGTGGGTTTGACCAATTAAACAGAGAATGCCCAATGGTATTTCACTGCAGTGCAGAGAGCTTCAAAGACACCATCATTTTCCATATGTATATCTCGTCTATATAGTACATGGCAAAGAATTCCAAGAGGATAAGACAAAATGTATTGTTGCTCTACATAAAGATGGCCTGGACTTTAAGAAGATTGCTAGCACCCTTAAACAGAGCTGCATCACGGTGGCCAAGACCATACAGAGGTGTAACAAGACAGGTTCCACTTAGAATAGTCTTCACCATGGTCGACCAAAGAAGTTAAGTGCACGTGCTTGTGACGCCCTGGGCAAGCCAGGGGTCACAGGTCATTACACCACCACACCCTACATCCCAGTTAGGAACACCAAAGCTACTGAAATCCTTGTTGCCTTCCTCCAGGGGCTGATGTTCACACCAGGGGGTGGGCCAGGCGGTTGGCTCCGCCCACCGAGGAGTACACAGCTCTGGAGGCGGGAAGAACCGAGCAGATAGAGTTTGGAGGAGGAAGTGAGAGGAGTAAACAACAAGAGAAGCTAAGTGAAGGGAAAGTGAAGTAGTAGTGGAGAAACAGAAGAAAAGAGTAAAAGTGACAGTAAGAAAGCCTGAAGTTGGTCCGTGGCTGTGTGCCTGGACAGTGTCAGCAAGGTCAGCAGACGGTGGTGACAGTCTGGAGAGGGACTGCTCGGAGGTTGCTGGAAGGACCGCGGACGGGTAGTGGCCCGGCGGTCTGGAGCAGTATACAAAGGACAGTCAGCACCAGGGTAGGGGCCTCTCGGATCCCGGCAAGGCTAGGAGTCGCCGTAAATTTGCCAAATCTGTCAGTGAAGGGGACGTCTGTCTCCAAACAACCAAGTCCCGACTGAAGGCAACAGTCCAACCATTGAGGAGAGACACCGCCACCGCCAAGGCACCAGTTTCTCAGGGCCAGCGCCTGCAGGCAAAGTAGGGCTCCTCCGGCCCATATCCAAGCCGGGGAGCGGGTTACCGGTGGGAACCCATCGAAACCAATATCAACTTAGGTGCAGGACAGAGGGACCGTCACCGTCACCTACTGGGGAAAGCAAGTGCAGCCGTCCGTGGGAACCGTCTTCCCAGCCGAGTGTTTTACCGAGAACTGTGTCATCGTCTCAGGCTGAGTGAGTACCACAGTGCCGCAAGGCACAGCGCTGCCCCCGCGTCCCTGCGACCACCAGGCCCTGCATCTCCCATTCCCTCGCTGGGCCCCGGGATCAACAACCCCTACCCATGGAGGGGCAACATAACAACTGGCTGCTCCATATCATCCTTCCCGGGATCCCCATACAGAGCAGTGGTGGTGCAATCACCACAATCGTGGGTAGCGTCACGGACAATAGACAATCCCCACACCCCAACAACCCCTTTCACTTACGGGCGAGGAGCGCCGCTCGAGTTCCCGGGATCCGGCCTATCGCTCGAGCCACCGAGCAGCGGCAGCAGCAGGCCGCAGTGCCAGCTGGACCCGAGCAGCAGTGGGAGAGCACGGCGTTTCCTCCTCCGCCCGCGACAACTTGGCGTCACGAACAGGATCTTACCGCTCTGCCGTTGGGTAGAGGTGCGCCTTGTGACCGCCGGATACTGATAACGGATAATGAAAAATTCCAGAAGTCGCCATCTTTGGCGCGAAAAGTTCCCGCTCGAGCGTCTTCTCGAGTAGCAGAGGCGCGAAGGCCAAAACTCCGCCCCAATAAAGGAGGGGCCGGAAAGAAGCTAAGGGGGACGCGATGGCGGCTGGCTGCATGTGAGAGCAGCTATAAAAGCAGGGACGCCACGACTCTGCAGTCACCCCGTTCCTGGAAGAAGTCACCATGTGGATGCCGTCCCGAAACACCGTGGCCCCCGCGCCGGGAACCGCAGCGTGGGTGGAAATCCAGACCGCGCAGCTCCACCTAAGGCTGCAGGTCAAGATGCAGCTCCTCTTGGAGGAGTGGGAGACCGACATGGCGGACGTTATAGCCACCGTGTGGAGACGCGAGGAGGAGGCGGAGGAAGGGAGGGTGAGTGACCCACGCCCCTATGTCCCCGAGGGACCGGTCGCTGCGGCTGAGGGACCCGGTCCAAGCCCTCTCCCTCCGCTGCCTCCTTCGCCACCCGTCTCGGAGGCCGTGACCCCGCCACTAGGCCCGCTACCACCGCAACCGGTAGCGATACCCAGCCCGTCCGCCCCAGCGGACCGACCTGTAGCCGGAGCCCGTAGCAAGCCGGAGGTGTTGCCGTGGAAGGCCCCGAAGTCTGCACCGGAGGCAGTCCCTGAGAAGTTCCCCGAGCCGGAGCTGGTGACCCGTTCCGAGCCGAAGGCCCAACCGCGGAAAGCCCCTGTGCCCATCCCCCACACCTCGGCTGAGGTAGCGCCGGGTTGTAGCTGTAAGGCAGCGCTCAAGGCCAAGACACCGCGGGACCCGCCGCCCAGATTCCTGACAGTGGGCAACGTCCAGGATGTCCCGCGGGGCCTGATCCGTGCGCCGGAGCTCGCAGCAGCCCCGTATTGGGATAGGGAGCCGGCACCGCTGGGCCTGGAGATCGGTGAACGGGAGAGGAAGAAGGCCGAGCTGGTGGCCCGAGCTATAAGGGAGAAAGAAAACCTCTGCCAGGCCATGTTCCGTGTCCGGGGCCCGCTGTACGAGGGGCAGGTGAGGCGGTTTGATGTCCGCCGGGGCTACGGGTTTATCTATGAACCGGGCCTGGAGGCCGAAGTGTTTGTAGCCCGGCGGGATGTAAATGCCCACCTGCCTGAGGAGCATCCCGGCCGCAACCTAATGCCGGGAGACATTGTTCAGTATACCCGGCACTGTGGAGAGAGGGGGTGGTTTTCCCTGGATGTAAAACTGCGGGGCAGCCAGGAGAGCAGAGTGAGTCCTGCACCCCCTCCCTCCGATGAGGCCGAAGAACAGGAGTAGGGCAGCGGATGCCCGCTGCAGCAGTCCCCATTGGGACCACCTTTGTGTTTGTTGAAAAGTTGAAAATGATAAGTGAAATAATAACCGAAGTTTAACCTGATTCTCTGTGATTGAACCGGCCGGAGCCGGCACCGTTGTCCCCGTGGGGACCGTTTATAAAAGTTAGCAGGGGAACTATCCATGGACAAGCCCGTGAACTTGCAGGGCAACCACAAACATTAAGTGGCTTGTAAATAAGTTGTTTTACCATACCGTTTTCCGCATTGCCGCCTCCGGAGAGGCAGGTTGGAGGGAGGGCCCTCAGCAGAGCAGGCTGGGGCCCAGCCACCACAGGAACCGGTGGCTACCCTCTGGAGGGGAAGGACAGATCCCGCTCGGGTAGCTTGTGCTGGACTTGGGTCAAGGGGTGCTGCCTGCGTTTTAGGGGCAGCATCAGGGCCAGGTTGCTTGGGTGGGAGAGAGCGGAAACCGTACCCGTAAAACCATTTAGTAACGTTTTAGAAATGAACCTCCCGCTGTGGGATGATGCCATAATTTATATATATGTTACCGTTTTACTTTTACATATATTTACAGAAAATAAAACCGGTGTTGGACAGGCAGCCCGCGGACGGTCTGCATTTTGCTAAGGGGGAATGTGACACCCTGGGCAAGCCAGGGGTCACAGGTCATTACACCACCACACCCTACATCCCAGTTAGGAACACCAAAGCTACTGAAATCCTTGTTGCCTTCCTCCAGGGGCTGATGTTCACACCAGGGGGTGGGCCAGGCGGTTGGCTCCGCCCACCGAGGAGTACACAGCCCTGGAGGCGGGAAGAACCGAGCAGATAGAGTTTGGAGGAGGAAGTGAGAGGAGTAAACAACAAGAGAAGCTAAGTGAAGGGAAAGTGAAGTAGTAGTGGAGAAACAGAAGAAAAGAGTAAAAGTGACAGTAAGAAAGCCTGAAGTTGGTCCGTGGCTGTGTGCCTGGACAGTGTCAGCAAGGTCAGCAGACGGTGGTGACAGTCTGGAGAGGGACTGCTCGGAGGTTGCTGGAAGGACCGCGGACGGGTAGTGGCCCGGCGGTCTGGAGCAGTTTACAAAGGACAGTCAGCACCAGGGCAGGGGCCTCTCGGATCCCGGCAAGGCTAGGAGTCACCGTAAATTTGCCAAATCCATCAGTGAAGGGGATGTCTGTCTCCAAACAACCAAGTCCCGACTGAAGGCAACAGTCCAACCATTGAGGAGAGACACCGCCACCGCCAAGGCACCAGTTTCTCAGGGCCTGCACCTGCGGCCAAAGTAGGGCTCCTCCGGCCCATATCCAAGCCGGTGAGCGGGTTACCGGTGGGAACCCATCGAAACCAATATCAACTTAGGTGCAGGACAGAGGGACCGTCACCGTCACCTACTGGGGAAAGCAAGTGCAGCCGTTCGTGGGAACCGTCTTCCCAGCCGAGTGTTTTACCGAGAACTGTGTCATCGTCTCAGGCTGAGTGAGTACCACAGTGCCGCAAGGCACAGCGCTGCCCCCGCGTCCCTGCGCCCACCAGGCCCTGCATCTCCCATTCCCTCGCTGGGCCCCGGGATCACCAACCCCTACCCACGGAGGGGCAACATAACAACTGGCTGCTCCATATCATCCTTCCCGGGATCCCCATACAGAGCAGCGGTGGTGCAATCACCACAACCGTGGGTGGCGTCACGGACAATAGACAGGCCTGTGTGGCGGCCCGTGGGATTGTGTGGAACTCTTTGGACTACTGTAAGGACGATTGCTTTGTTATCCGGTCCGAGGATTGTCGGGAAGGGCCCCCGAATCTGTTTTACGTGGACTTATCGTGTGCTGTTCTTGTATTCCTGTTAATAAACCTGTTGGATCGTCCCTCGGCCTCGTCCATCCTTTGCTCTGTTGTACACTCCCGTCACAAACTGGCTTCAAGCTTCAAGAGGAACCTCAAGACCCACCTCTTCCAACAAGCCTACAACCTACAATAGCCCTCAGCCCAGTAGACCACTGCGCAACCAGCTCTGTCCTCACCTATTGTACCATCACCCATTCCCTGTAGACTGTGAGCCCTCGCGGGCAGGGTCCTCTCTCCTCCTATACCAGTCTGTCTTGTACTGTTAATGATTGTTGTACGTATACCCTCTTTCACTTGTAAAGCGCCATGGAATAAATGGCGCTATAATAATAAATAATAATAATAATAATAATAATAGACAATCCCCACACCCCAACAACCCCTTTCACTCACGGGCGAGGAGCGCCGCTCGAGTCCCCGGGATCCGGCCCATCGCTCGAGCCACCGAGCAGCGGCAGCAGCAGGCCGCAGTGCCAGCCGGACCCGAGCAGCAGTGGGAGAGCGCGGCGTTCCCTCCTCCGCCCGTGACATGCTCAGCATCATATTCAGTGGTTGTCTTTTCAAAATAGATGTATGAGTGCTGCTAGCGTTGGTGTAGAGGTTAAAGGGGTGGGGGATCATCTTGTCAGTGGTCAGGCCATATGCCGCACACTGCACCAAATTGATCTTCATGGCTGTTGTCCCAGAAGGAAGCCTCTTCTAAAGATGATGAACAAGAAAACCTACAAACAGTTTGCTGAAGATTAGCAGACTAAATACATGGATTACTATAACCATTTCCTGTGGTCTGATAAGACCAAAATAACCTTATTTGGTTTAGTTGGCATCAAGCATGTGTAGTGGAAACCAGGTGAGGAGTACAAAGACAAGTATGTCCTACCTACAGTCAAGTTTGGTGGTGAGAGTATCATGGTTAGAGAAAGCATGAGAGCTGCTGCCTATGGGGAGCTACAGTTCAATGAGGAAACCATGAATGCCACATATACTGTGAGGTACTAAAGCAGAGCATGATCCTCTCCCTTCGTATTCCAACATGATAATGACCCAAAACACAGATCTTGTGAAGCTCTCGTGAACTCCGTGCTTAAGAGAGTTAAGGCAGTGCATGAACATAATGGTGGCCACACAAAATATTGACACTTTGGGCACAATTTGTCAATTTCTGCTTTGGAGTGTACTCATTTTGTTATTGTTACCAACAGCTTTTATATTAATGGCATGTGTTTGAGTTATTTAGGACACACCAAATTCACCCTGTTATACAAGCTGTACACTGACTTCTTTACATTGTACAAAAGTGTCATATCTTCAGAGTCATCCTATTTAAAGATATAATAAAATATTTACAAAAATGGGAGGGGTGTATTCTCATTTCTGATATACTGTACATCCTGGCATTTCAGTGTTTCATTTGATCCCCAACATTTTATGGTTTTGAGATCAAATCTTTGCCTTTGTCAGAATAGTCATCCCCAGACTCCGCAAACAATTGTTTTTCTTTGTATGTGGGGCATTGACAAGTTTTAGGGGTCATGCACATGGCAACGATGCAGTGGTGTATGCCCATGTCAGGAACATGATGGCATTTTTTTTGCACTGCTGTCTGATGACTCCACGAGGCAGTGTATCTTATCCTAGAAGAATTATATCTATAATTAGGAGTCTGTAAATGAAATATTCTGTGTACTTACATTTCAATTCTGAGCAATGCTATTGGCCCATAGCAAATTATGGACACAGTATTCAGTTACTGCATAAAATGAGGTCAAAACTGCAAAATCTACAAAGTTAGAAGCACACAAGATTGTCATTGGGTGCTGTAGCGTGAAGATTTTCCCAATTATCTATTATGTAGTGTGAAGAATCCCAATTATATTAATAAAAGCAGCCCTAGACAATTATTCTTTCTCTGTTTAATCTAGGCTAGAACATTTTAATGTTTCTTGTCATTTCTCCTTGTTTCATTTGATTTTTAATCATTTATATGGATATTTTTTTTCTTCTGTTGTTATTTAAGATGTTAAACATACTACTATCAGGAGCTCATGTTGGCACAGTGTGTGACCGTATTGATTGTTTTTGAAGCATCCTCTGACCATATATTATTCCCTGTAGGTGTTCATGAAATCTGGTGTTCTACCCAGGCTAGAGAAACAGCGGGAGAAGATGATTTCCCAAAATATGATCCTTTTTCAAGCAGCATGCAGAGGTTTTCTTTGTCGACAAAAGTTCAAGAAAATAAAGGCAAGGATTGATTGAATATACCCATATATTATGTCACTTGCTGCCACCATCCTTGTACTGTTGTTGTATGAAAGATCATAAACTCATTTTGAAAACTTTATTAGATCCACCATGTTTATGTCCCATACTAAACACAGGAAACTATGAAATCGTGATAAATCTCCCACAAGTGGGCATATTGAGTCACATTTTATCAATTTACCCTAATTTTAGCGAAGTACGTTTTTTTGGTTCAGAGTGTTGATGTCCTATCCTTAGGATGGGCCATCAGTATCTGATCAATAGGAGTCTGACTTCAGAAAAGAAGGAAAAAAAGTGATCCAGCTCAACTGGGGCAAAGTCCGGCATGCAAGGATAACACTCTGGCAGTGCAAGGGTCCAATAGAAGAAAGAAAAATCCAGCTTCCGGAGTAGTAGTAAAACTGATGCAAAATTTTATTAAAGGACGTAAAAATTAATGTGATGACAAAAATAGGGAGCCTATATGCGGCGTAAGGCTACGCGTTTCGAACGCTGCCTGCATTCTTTGTCAAGCTTGTCTCAGGCTTGACAAAGAACGCAGGCAGTGTTCGAAACACGTAGCCTTACGCCGCATATGGGCTCCCTATTTTTGTCATGACTTCAGAAAACCCAACTTATAAGCTATTAGAAATGGCCATGAAGCTTGGGAAACACTGTGTTTTCTTCTCTTCACCTACAAGCCTTTTTATAGTAGTGTCTATGCTAGATATTGCAACATTTGTCTATTAAAGGGGTTGTCCAAAACCTAATAATCAATGTCTAACTATCTAACTTTAAAAACTAACCACTTTTGCAATTTACATCAATTGAAAATTCTCTACCATTCCCTCTCTACGTCATCTTCCTGTTTCCCAATTTTTTTTTTCACTTCCATTGATGATGTTCCATTTGAGTGTACCTGCATACAATGGGGAGTCTCAAATAAAATATCCTAAAGTGATTGCTGTCACTCCTCCCTGCTTCAAGTGGGATGTCATCAGGAGGCTGGCACTGAGGCATTAAAGGAGATGAGCTGGTTGGTATTCTAATGAGGATGAGCCAGTTGTCAATTTTAATGCAAGCTCAGTATGTTCTCCCTGCTCATTGTGTTTCTCCCATTCAAAATAGTGACAGTAAAATTCCTGGCTTAACCCTTCTGACAAATGCTCAGTATGTTCTCCCTCATCACCACAATCACTCCATTTTACTAGGCAATGTGCTCCATCATTAATCCTTGTCTTATCACTACTATTTTGATGAGTTGGTAAAAGATTGTACTACCAATATGAATTGAAAGGAAAAGAGTGTGATGAGCCTTGAGAGCATGCTCAGTATACTTTGAAATTGACAACCAGCTCATGCTCAGTAGAACAGAGATCAGCCCAGCACCCGAAATGAACATCACTGATGAGATGACATCTCATTTCAGGGATGGAAAAGCAGCAAGCAGCAGGGCAGTGTCATCACAGCCCTGGACCCTTGATGACAGTCCATTTGAAACTCACCAATATATTCTGGGAGACTCAAAATATCATTGGAAGAAAAAAAATTCTGAAAATGGAAGTTGGTATAGACAGAGTAAATGTAAACCTAGCTCAAGGATGAGGTAAAAGACATGTTAAAAAGCTGAGCATGATCTTTCTGTGTCTCCCTCCACCTCTGTTCTTACTCTGTTCTTCACTCCTCCTGCCCTCCAACTCTCCCCAGAGCATAATAGGATATAAACCTAACACCTATCTGTTTTGGCAGTCCTTTTATTTTGGACAAGACATAGGGAAACAACAGTTCATAAGTGGTAAAAAAAGCAAAATTCTCAGATAAGATATATTACAAAATGTTTGTATATATTAGCATATACTATTCTATTTATCCAAAGTTTGTTAAAAGAACAATTTACTTTCAATTATGTTTTCATTTATGCTGGTTGCCTTGATTTCTTATAAATGAATTACTCTCTAAAGGCAGGAGACTGACCATTAACCCCATCACAACTTTTGACGTATATGCACTTTAGAAGTCATGTCTCTGTCTTTGATGAGGGCTTGCATGCCCAGCTGGCATCTTTCCCTCCACATGACAACTGATTTAATCAGCCATCATGTGCCTCTAACAGCCGCGGGTGGATCGGAGATCCACCCGCAGCTATTAACTAGTTAAATCCTACTGTTAATCTCTGACAGCGGGATTTAACACCCGCCAGCAAGGGGTCACATCATTCCCTGTCCTATATGTGCATTCATGACATGATCATGAAGCAATAATGGGCTGTTACTACAAACAGGAGTCAGCTGATGAACACTGTGCCTGTCATTACGATGCGTTGCTCTAATAGCACAAGCGTTAAAGTGATAACAGCTTCAAGTCCCTTAAGAAGACTATTAAATAATCGAAAAGTTTTTAAAAATATAAAAAAATAAAAAAACTCTGAAGTTCAATTCACACCCCTTTTGCCCCATAAAAGACAAAACAATTTAACAAAATAAAAAATACACATATTTGGTATAGCTGCATTCAGAAATGTGTAATCTACTGACCAGGAGAATTATATTATAAGGTGAGGTTTACCATGTAGCGACCATGGTAAATAAAACACCCCAAAACAATTGTGGAATTGCACTTTTTTTGCAATTTCAATGCACCTGGAATTTTTTTCCTGTTTTCCAGCACACGATGTGGTAAAATGAATGGAATGATTCAAAAGTTGAACTCATCCCACAAAATACAATCCCTCATACGGCTATATTGACAGAAAAATAAAAACCTTATGGCTCTTGGAAAAAGAGGACGAAAAAACAAAAACACAGAAAATCCCCTGGGCGGAAAGGGCTTAAACTATTGAACCCATAATATATCCTTTTTTTTGTAATTTTTCCACTTAATCATTTTAGATTCAAATGGTTGCTCTCAAGTGTATCCAAAAGAATATCCGGAAATTCTACTGCATCCGAGACTGGTTGTGGTGGCAACTGATGTGTCATATTCGACCCTCACTGTCTATCCATGTTGATGAGGCCAGTTTCCTGAGAAAAGAGGTTTGTGACTACTTAAATGAAAGTAATGTAAATGTTTCCCTATTTATACTTTCTGCATGTTGCAAGCTACAATATGATGTGATATTAATGTTGGGTTCTTTAGGAGGAGATCATTGCTTTATCAACAAAACTTAGCAAGTCCGAGAAGTCCAGAAATGAACTGAGACAGAATGTGGATCTACTGGAAAGCAAGGTACAGCAACCACAATCTGATTTCTATTTCAAACACTAGTAGATTATAATTGCAACAGATAACAATGATATACACTGCAGAGTACAGAGCTATATAGCAGGATGAACCTATTTATTATTGACTTCACTGCTTCACATAACTTGTTTTATTTACTACCCCATTCAATGTCCTGTTGTGTATAAATGTGACTCTTCAGATTTTGTGTTATATTGAGCCTGAAGAAGAGACCGGAGTAGTTTCGAAAACTTGCTACTATTACCATCTTGTCAGTTAGCCATTAAAAGGTATCAATTACTGAGGACTCTCAGTTCTTTTAAACAATTTTTTTGTCTTCACTGTGGATTTAATTTTATGTATATTCTATAAAAAAATCTGAGTCTTTTTTACAATATAATGATCACGCTGTGGTTTTGAAATTCTGAAGCATACTCCTATTTCTGTGACATTTTTTTCCCTATATATGGATGGAAGTTTGAAAACTTTGTTTACATTTATTATACTGTACATTGACTTGTATTGCAAAATCCTTATTGTATACTTTTAGCAAATCAGCAACACCCCAACATGGTCTATAATCCATGCTACTCACACTCCCTGTGAGTTTAAATGATTTTTAGGCTACCTCTCACCCTTACTAAAGCTAAATGACTTTGTGAATGTTTCACTCCAGAGGCCACCAAATTGAAGGGACTCTGTCAGCACAGAATGACTGTTAAAACCAAGTACAGGTGCTTGTGCATCATGACGGGGGCTAATCATTTGAATATAATAAGAGATTGTCACAGCACTTCTGTGAGGGTATGGGTGCTCAGGTAGGGTCCAAGTCCATATGAAGAAAAATAAGCACCAGGCACTCCAATTGATGTGAAAAAAAGAATAAATTTTATTGCAACTTCAAACAGTTCAACGTTTCGGTCGCTGATTGGACCTTCTTCAAGAAAACGTCTTATGATGGTTGAAAAGCGAACAAAGGAAGTTTAAGTATGGATAAGAAACCAGGTGGGAAGTGGACCTGTTATAAAAAGGTTTTGAATGGAAATTCACCTATAGCAAACTGTGTGTGAATCAGTAACCAGTAATGATGAGAATTGCTCCAGAAAGGGCAGAAAAGAGATGTGGTGACTAAGACGGGCTTTGCACATTACGACATCGCAAGCCGATGCTGCGATGTCGAGTGCGATAGTCCCCGCCCCTGTCGCAGCTGCGATATCTTGTGATAGCTGGCGTAGCGAAAATTATCGCTACGCCAGCTTCACATGCACTCACCTGCCCTGCTTCCTAAGGGGGCGGGTCGTGCGGCGTCACAGCGACATGACACGGCAGGCGGCCAATAGCGGTGGAGGGGCGGAGATGAGCAGGATGTAAACATCCCGCCCACCTTCTTCCTTCCGTATAGCCGCCGGCGGCAGGTAAGGTGATGTTCCTCGCTACTGCGGCTTCACACACAGCGATGTGTGCTGTCGCAGGAACGAGGAACAACATCGTACCTGTCGCGGCACCAGCATTATGGAAATGTCAGAGAATACACCGATGATACGATAACGACGCTTTTTCTATCATCTAGAATTTACACACTACGATGTCAAAAGTGACGCCGGATGTGCGTTACTTTCGATTTGACCCCACCGACATTGCACGTGCGATGTTGCAACGTACAAAGCCGCCCTAAGGTTGCAGTTACCAGGAAGAGAGAGAGAATCACATGGTATACACTGCTAGTGGCGCTCTCCACTAGCAGTGTACACCATGTGATTCTCTCTCTCTTCCTGGTAACAGCAACCTTAATCACCACACTCTCAACAAGCGGTGGATACCGCATGTTATACTCTTGCCCATTTGGTGACATCAGCCAGATTACCTTATCTTTATTACAAGCGGTGGATACTGCACATCTCTTTTCTGCCCTTTCTGGAGCAATCCTCATCATTACTGGTTACTGATTCACACAGTTTGCTATAGGTGAATTTCCACTCAAAACCTTTTTATAACAGGTCCACTTCCCACCTGGTTTCTTATCCATACTTGAACTTCCTTTGTTCGCTTTTCAACCATCATAAGACAGGTTCTTGAAGAAGGTCCAATCAGCGACCGAAACTTTGAACTGTTTGAAGTTGCAATAAAATTTATTCTTTTTTCACATCAATTAGAGTGCCTGGTGCTTATTTTTTTTTTTAATCATTTGAATATGTCTTCCCACTTACTTGCTTTCACTCAATCTTCACTCTTCTCTGGCTCTATGAAGCTGGAGCTGTCAATTAAAGAAGAAGGGAGGGTGTAGGTTGAGGGAAAACAAGCAGGTGAGAAGCTGTATTTAAGTATATTGGTCTCACCATAATGAACGAGTGCAACATACATTATAGTATTATACCACAGTCACCACCAACTGAACAGTTCACATATATGGCACTGCCCTGGATTGTGGGTCAAGACATACGATGGAAAGATTGGCCCTTTTACCCCTCTAAGCCCATTTGCCATGGCACTCCTTATGACCACTATCATTGTGCCTATGAGTTGCAATCCCATTCTCTCCATCCACCCTTCCATTTACTGTTAAAAATTATATATATATATATATATATATATATATATATATATATATATATATATTGGGGGACTGAGGAAGCTGCTGAAATACAGACAATCTGCATATTGGGATAATTGAGAAAGTTGTGCTGGAAGTTGAGGACGGGGGAACTATTCCTCTAAGCAAGATATTTCCATGTTCTTCTGATGAAGTAAAAATATAGGATAGGTGCACTTTTAACCTATTACCAATGGATATGAAGGACAGTTCTCCCTTGTACAGTATCTGCAGTTGTTAGTTTAATATGTAATATATTCCTGTACTTTTCCACGATTCTTATCATGGCTTTCTACTTTAATTAACAATCCTGTTTAGCTACCCGGAATAATCCCCGTCTAAAGATGTGCTGATAGATTTAAGCCTTGCTATTATGTATGTATTAATAAATCTATTCTACACTTTTATCACTCAACAGAAAAGCAGGCAAATATTTAACTATGAATCTGTCCAAGACACATAAAGTATAAATTGGAAATTAAGTTACTTGCATCTGACAAGTTATGCAACGTATAAAAGGGTACTTTGTACATTTATGAATGGCAAATAATTATTCCTAATGGCAATCCAAAGATATATAACATATTCCATTAGCACATAAAAATATACATTCTGCAGAGGAACTAAAATTGACATTCACTTGTGTCAGCTGAATGGTAGACTCCTTTTATAATGCTCCTTGCATCATGCTATGAAATTGTTCAGTGTGGAGTCATTGCATGCAAAAACTACAACACTATAAATACGATATATCCCCTTATGGGCCGCCATTAGTCTCAACATGGACCAAAACTTTTGTTTTCATGAATGGTGCCATTGAGAAGATCTAGAGTTAAGGAAGTCCATTGATTTACTGGCATAAAAGATGTGGAAAGGCAGATTCTGTTGACTCTTTGGTCAAAGATCATTCTGACCTCAATGTGACTACCCATATCAGATTGTAGCCATTGCTCAATGTAAAGCCTGGAAAGTGCCATCATGGAATACTTGCTGAGAATCCATTCTATTAACTATTATGGATTATATGAGGGTAAAACCCTCCCTTACCATTTGGTGCCTAATAATAAGCCACAGAATAGCCAACTTGCTAACTTGATAAAGGAAAACTTAAGCAAGTGCTATGCCATGGATAATAGTCTAATATTAAGAGAGGAGTCTCAATTAATAAAAATGAAGTGATCGACTCTTCTCCAGAAGCATTGGCCATGGCACAGTTCCTTGTTTTAAGGTCCCGACACACACAATGAGATCGCTAACGAGATCGTTGCTGCGTCACCGTTTTTGTGACGCAATAACGATCTTGCCAGTGATCTCGTTATGTTTGACACCTACCAGCGATCAGGCCCCTGCTGTGAGATCGATAGTCGTTGCCGAAGGGTCCGAACCATTTTCTTCAAAGGTGATGTCCTGCTGGGCAGGACACATCGCTGTGTTTAACACCTAACAATGACCTCCTATACAGGTTGTTCATCGTTATACAGGTCGCTCATTGTTACTGCATCATTGGTAAGGTCTGATTGTGTGACATCTCACCAGCGACCTCCCAGCGACTTACCAGCGATCCTTATTAGGTCTCATCATTTTCAGGATCGCTGGTAAGTCGTTAAATGTGACGGGGGCTTTAGTTTTCCAGGAAAGGTTGTGGGAAAAGAGATAAAAAGTGGCTGCACCTTGTCAGTTGCACAGGGAGAAGAGACAGTCATTCACTGATTTCCACTGACAACTATTGTTTTAATTACCTTCCAGAAACTTTACAACAGTAACTTTACAAGACTACTTTCTTCTTATAGGGAACAAATCACCAGGATTTTCATATATAACCAAAAGCCAGTGTTGTACTGGTACTATCAGGCTGATTAATTACATACCTTTAGTTGTCAGCTCGGATGTTTAGGTTTTGAAATCCAAAAAAGTAAAGTTTATAAAATGAGCAGCTTGTTGAGTGACAGCAGCTGAGCAGCAGATCATATATTCATAGTTATCCCCTCCCCCTGTTAGAATTCGCATAAGCATTATACAAACAATTCGCTTTGTTGCAGGACCTGTGTGAGGTCATACCCATGTGACCTGGTATCCAGCTTTGGTGGCTAAACCCCCCCTTCTGGTCACATGACCTCACACAGGTCCTGCAAGAGACAGTGAATCGTTTGTATAATAATTATGCTAATTCTATCAGAGGGAGGGGATAACTATGAATATATTATCTGAGCCTCTGCTGATATCACTCAACTAGCTGCTCATTTTATAAACTTTACTTTTTTTTATTTCAAAACCTAAACATCCGAGCTGACCACTACAGGTATGTATAGAATCAGCCTGATAGTGCCAGTGTGGCACTGGCTTTAGCTTATACATGAAAATCCTTGTGATTGGTTCCCTGTAAAGGGTGCTATCCAGCTTATGATATATTTTTTAAAAAGAAACAACTGTACATGTTTCCACAGAAGACACAAAGCTAATTCTGCAACTGCATGACTGTGGTAGCTAATCAGTGGGTTCTGCGGTCATTGCGGTCATATGTCCTATATCTGACATGATGACTCTTATCAGGCTTGAAAAAGAACTTGGGTTTGTGTTCGAAATGCTTTGCCGTCCTCATAATTCCCTGGCTCACCTTATGGTGCTTCATTTGTATGCTCCCAACGTTTAAAAATTAAAGTCTTCATCTCATACTTCAAATCAGAAACTGGATTTCTCCCCTTCTTTCTTCTTTTACTGATGAGCCCTGGTGCTAGCAGTATCCCACAACTACTGTAGCTACTGATTGGCTTCAGTGGTTACATACTGTCTGAATGTAAAAAAAGAATATGAGCATCGATTGAAACAGTGTTGCTCTTGGTAGTTGTAATAAATCTACACAATAATCCCCTTTAATACAAGGAAAAGGGGGAGTCTCTGTAGAGTTGTTAGAGGAAATCTAATACAATCGACTCTATTTTGCAATAGCAGAGTAAAAAGCAGGATGGAGTTCACCTTGAATATAGGGAAAGTGAGCGGTCAATGGCTATACTGACAGCATAAAAACTAAAAGCACATCCAATGATGCACTATTCCAGTTATTCCAGTCATTGCAGCCAATCACTGGTTTGGTGACCAAAGATCATGGACATCATTGCTTCCAGTCCGATGATGCAAGACACGGGAGTAGCCTGTGCTGGATTTATGGAAGTGACAGCAGGTGAGTAAGCTTGATGTTGTTTTTTTAATACATACCGGTACATGCTGTCTAGAATATTTTTTTTATTCCGAACAGTCCCTTAAAAAAATATAACTGTGCTATAAAGATCGGTTATTTTACATCTCATTTTATTTTGAATACTTGGCTTTAGTAAACTAGAAAGGAGGAAAAAGAAGCTCTTTCTTGAGCTTCAATCATAAGGATGTTGTGTTATACAGCTCACTGCTAAGTGTTAATCAATGGCTTTTTTTACAATAAATTACATTATCACATTTTATTTCCCAAATGTGTTACTTGATGCTCTTATTAGTTCTTTAATTTACACTAAGAGTCCCCGAGTTGTTAATTGTTGATTTTTGAAGAAAGCTGGTAGGTTATTATTACACAAAGAGTTACCAAGTAATTTAACACCTCTCCTACAAAGAAAGTAGAAGCATAAGCATCTGGAAAAGTGATGTTTGCAGATCCCATATGCAAAACTACAGGGACTCTTTATGAGTTTTGTTTCCCATTGGGCCACCATGCAGTGCCCTGCAAGGCGTAGCACCCTAGCAGTGTTTCCTCCTGGGGAAATTGAGATTTTATAACACATGGGTAATGTATGAACCCATGTGATACAGAGCTGGGCACCGACAAGAGTGGTGCGTCATTAAAGAACAGTAAATATTACTTCTATAAGTCTATAAAGAGTACCCCTATAGGTCTCTCTAATGACCTGTAATTTATGCCATTAAAGGGGTTATGCTACAAATAATGTATATTTTTGTAAATGGATCTTGGAATAATAAGTTCCACAATTGGATGTGTTAAAAAAATGGTCCCTGTTCTGAGATAATTTTAGATATGCATCCCAGGCTAGGTCTTGAGTAGTGGCAGGGACATGGTTTGAACATGCCACAGCTCCTGGGCACAAAAGGATGCAAAAGAGGGTAAACAAAATTACAGCACTGAAGCTACTGCTTTTTGTGAGGTAGAACATTTTTCTGCCTGTTTAAAAATGGAAATATTTATTCCAAGCTTTATTGATAAAAAATGTACTCATTTCATGAGACAGTCCTTTTAAATTTATCAGCCTCATTTATGCAATCTACAGTAAAATATAGAAGCACGGTCTGATAGAGCGCTAAGGAGGCCACAGTATTAGATTCATTTTTTTTAGAATTTATTGTTTTCTATCAGCCACAACGCGTTTCGATATACACAATATCTTCATCAGGTGGACATAAACAATAAATTCTAAAAAAAATTAATCTAATACTGTGGCCTCCTTAGCGCTCTATCAGACCGTGCTTCTATATTTTACTGTTGATCTTCCCCCCTGTGGGTTCACGGCAAGAGCTGCTTGATACGGAGGTCAGATTACCAGAGACGCCCAGTGATCTGTCATGTGACCAGCTCTTCAGGAATCTGCTTCCCTGGATGGACATCGTGGGCTAACAGGTTAGAAGAGCTCTGACACCACACTCCTGCCTTATACCGTGGTTGTGCGAGGGCTGCACAACCACATCAGGTGAGCAGTTTCTTGTTCTCCTCCTCACCGCTATCTCCCAGAACCTTCACATGCGCTCCCTTGTTTAATTTTTATCATTTATGCAATCTAACAGGCATTTTTTATGAAGAAGCTGGGCCCCCTTAAGGCATGAGCTTCCTGGTATGTAGGTTTTTGATTGAATAAAGGTTTTATGTGTATAATCTTTGAAGAATTTATAGGAACAGTATGAGCCCATAACATTGTACCATTAACCAAAGAAATGAATGATGGAGAGTAGAGGCATTAGAAATGTTGAAGTAGCTTCTGATGCTTCAGAAGTTTCAAGGATTCTATCAGCACTGGTGAGACCAAAAAAGTCTATATATTCAAACTTTCAAAGATCTACAATCCCCTAAGGGTGGACCCTTTATTATATACTACATACAGTTCATACATAAATGTAGGATTTTCTAAAATAGTAACAAATAGTAGAATATGCAGCTGCATAGTAAATACAGACACTCCCTGCTTCCACCCAAACCCATCGCATTTTGATACAGTTTTTTTTGCCAGGAGGTGTAGATTTGGTGCAGGAATATGGTGTATAAATTTCAGCACCAAATCTGCATATCTTGAGAAAAAAATCCACAAAAACAGTTTTGACTCCATTTTTGTGCAGTTTTCTGCCAGGAGATACAAATTTGGTACAGAAATCTGGTGCAGAACATTTCAGCACCACATTTGCATCTCCTGGCAGAAAACTGGACCAAAAGGTGACAAAACAATTTTTAAGTGTTTTTTTTTTTTTCAAGAGATGCAGATTTGGTGCTGAAGTAGTATTACAGCTGTGTAGGAAACTTAGTAAGTATAACGCTCCTCCTTTATTACTTATTTTCTTTCTTGTTCATTTATTTTTATAAATTGTCCAGGTGGCCAAATCCAAACAGTAACATGGAGATCCCTGAAAACTCATATCTCGTGTTCGGGATCCATGCACTCACACTTGGTATCCAGTACGGACCCTGAACTTGATTGGGTTCACAGATCACTATTCAGGAATACTGATGGGCAAACTCGCAGATCTGAAAAAAGAAAAAAAAAACGGTTCCGGCCTGGAATCGATTTTGGATAGCTGGCCACTGGTCTCCATATAAGTCTATGGGGGTTCTTAAAAATGGTGGTAGAAGGGATAGGGGAATTGGAGCAGACGCATTATTCTTACCAGTCTCCGGCGCAGCTGTAACTGCTTTCGGGGCTGCTCATTCTTCTTTTGGGGACATTAATTTACCTTTAAACATATTTACTGCTTCTCCCGCCCACCGTCAGACATGGCAGATAAGCGCCCAAGCCTGTGTGACAGTGTGTATGTCTTCTTGCAATCACAGACCCTGTCTGTAGGTCCCTATCGTGGTATAAAAATAAATAAATAAAAAAATTGGCGTAGGGTTTGGTGCTGACTGGTGAAATGTCTGCACCAGATATCACCACCAAATTTTCATCTCCTGGCAGAAAACTGCACCGAAATGGCGTCAATGGCATTTACAGCATATTCCTGCACTCAATCTATACCTCCTGGCAAAAAATGCATCACAACCACATGAATTATGATGTGGTAGTGATGCGTTTTTTTGCCATCTGGAAATGTAGAATGAGAGTAGGAATATACTCTAAAATTTTAGCACCAAATCTGCTTCTCTTGACAAAAAAAATGGTTTACTGAGGTTACCTGAGGTCAGATTACCTGCAATCACAGGTGACGAACCTTGGGAACCTCCAGCTGTGACCACAAATAACCTGACTGATGTCACCGCTCATTGCATGGCTAAGTCTCTGTCTGAAGCTCACAGCGTGCGGTCATGTTCTATGGCCGTGCGCTGTCAATTCAAATGTAGCAGAGCTGGAATCTCAATGAACCGGTGTGTGAATTATGTCGGACCTAGGTGTTTTGGGGTTAACAAAGCAGTAAATAAGTGGGTTTTTTGTATTTTATTTTAAATGCAGGAATTTTTTTCTTGTTTTTTTATTTCTTTTTACTTACAGATTAGTAATGTGGGGGCTGATAGACTCCTCCAATTACTAATCTAGGGCTTAGTAGCAGCTGTGAGCTGTTAATAACTCCTTATTACCCCGATTGCCACTGCACCAGGGCAATCAGGAAAAGCCAGCTAAAGTGCAGGATTGCTACATCTAATGGATGCAACAATCCTGGGTGACTGCAGACTGTTATTTTTAGGCTGAGGCACCGCACACCATTTTTTAAAATTATTTATTTAAATAATTTTTAAAAAAGCCGCATGCGTTTCCCCTTATCTGGATACACAGCCAAGATAAGCACACACCTGGCAGTTGCAGCCTATAGCCATATGCACTATCTGTGCTGGGTATCATATTAAGGGGGGGACCTTGCGCCAATTTTTTTTTCTATTCAGTGTTACACCATGATATAGAACCACAGACAGGTCTGTGATTGCAAGCAGTCAGACATGCTGTCACTCAGGCTTGGGGCATGTCTTACTGCAACCAATCAAAGACACCAAGACTGCCGGTGGGTGGTGGAAGCAGTGTATATGAATGAGACATAATGAGCGGCCCCTTTAAAGCAGTTACAGTCTTGCTGGAGACTCGGTAAGTATAATGCACTTGCTTTACTGTTATTTTCTTTATTTTTATTTTATTTCCTGAGTTGCAGGATCCGGATCATTACCCGAATTTCCCTGAGAACTGCGGGACTGTGTGGATCCGGCCATTAACAGTCTGGGTCCGCGCGCGCACCACTAGTCAGGAAATGTAAAGCCATATTCATTATTAATGTAGAAAGTTTATCAAATCTATAGATATTATGCCAACATTATTATTTTACTTGATTTTATTAAAGGGTTGCTCCAGCAACTAAAATGTTCTTTCTATCTTTGTTTACACCCTAACCACTTTTGTAATTAGCTTTATTACACCTTACCCTACTTGTCTGCCTATCTAGTTAATCCCTAATTTCTTTCTTTTTTTACATTACTTCCTATGACATTTCATTTGAGAGGAGTCTCAAACATGACTTCACAGGAGGCTGGCGCTGCGCTCAATCCGCGCAGTGTCCATCACTCCTCCTGGAATAGAATGGGACAGTGCTGCAGTTATTTACTATCATTTCTTGGATCGCTGCCCTCTGAAGATGTCCTGGGACTATGGTGATAGACACTGTGGGAGATGTGAGTGCAGCATGTGCACTCTGCTTCTTTCTCCACCACCGCTGCAGTTTCTGTGAAAAACGGGAGTGGAAATAAAATCTGTAAGTGACAACAGAGCCTCTGCACAGCTTCTAGCAATGCCCTCAAACGAATCATTAGGGTGACATCACCACCGTTCCTTCATGTTCCTTGATAGCCAAGGGGACAAGATCTTTATCTCTTTCCTAAGACCTGATTTATATATAGGAAAGACAGCAACATATCTCAGGAATAAAGAAAACAGATTCAGCAAAACAGCATAATTTTAACCAAGTTAAAAATATGCATATTTATGGAAAGTCATAAGTCTTCTTTGACCCATTCATGACATGATGTACAGTTACATCTCATGTCGGGTCCCTGACTTTGATGCGGCCTCACACACTGAGTCCACATCATTTTTAGTAGATGATGGCTGAATTATTCATCCGTCATCTGCTTCTAACAGCCGCATGTAGAGCTGAGCTGAGCCGTCTGCTGTTTACCTGTTAAATGCAGCTGTCAATCTCTGAGAGTAGCATTTATCATGCTCCAGCAGAGGGTCACAATACTCCATGAATGCATTAGCAGGCCCTTGGCATGATCGCTGGGTGCTAATATGCTTCCATGGCAGCCGGGGGACTGCTGAAAACCTTTGTGGTTGCCTTGATGGTTCTCATGTGAAAGCCAGCATTTAGCAGGTATTCATAAGAGACTACGGTTTTCACTATACATAGCAGTTCTAATACAGTGCTGTTTATATTACAAGCAATCAGATGATCACAGGTTCAAGTCCCCTAAGGGGACTCTAATACAGAAAAAATATGTAAAATTTCAAATCACCCCCTTTACACCATTAAAAAAAAATTAATTAAAAAATACAGATATTTGGTATTGCTGCATTCATAAAAGTCTGATCTATCAAAATGCAAAATAAATTAATCCAATCGTAAACTGTTGTAATGAGAAAAAAAATCAAAATGGCAGAATTATGTTGTTTTGGCTGCAACATTGCAATTAAATCCATTAAGACGCGTTCAAAGCTTTTTAAGTACCCCAAAATAGTATAAGTAGTAACAACATCAGCTCAGTACACAAATTAAGCCCTCACATAGCCTTATATTCTGAAAATGTAAAATGTTATGGGTCTTGGAGAATGGAGGCACAAGTAAAAAGGTTTTTATTACAAATTTCCGTTTTTTTTCAACACTTTAAAATAAATTAAATATATATATATATATATATATATATATATATATATATATTTACAGTGCGTATATATATATGTTTGGCTTTTGCGTAATTGTACAGACTTATGGAATCATATTGCCAGGTCAGTTTTATCATGTAATAAATCTCTTGGTTATTCTTCTGCAACTTCAGGCTATCTATTGTGGTTTTTCACAGGTTTTCATTTTTTATTGTATGTATTATTATATATGTTCAACAGGATCACTGTGATCTTGTCTACTGTTCACCATGGCCATGGTTACACTTGGGCTTAGCCCTGCTCTGAGTGTGTTGTTCTTCATGTTTTTTTAGTGTTTTTAAATTTCATGTGTTGAATAAAGCTTTTTTGTATATTACTATTCATATCGTGGTTGGTGTACCCCTTACGTATATGCGGTGCTCTTTTTCTTCCCAAAGTCCTCTGCTCTGTACATCGCATTAGGGTGCACCCACTTTCATTATTATCGGTGGTGCGCTCCTATAAACATATTACCATTATCATGTAATAAATATGATTAAAAAAAATAGTGGAATTGCACTTTTTGCAATTTCAACGCACTTGGAATTTTTTCCTGCATTCAAGTATATCCCATGATAAAATAATGGTGTCACTCAAAGTACAGCATATTCCACAAAAAACAAGCACTCATACAGTTATGTGGATGGAAAAATAAAAACGTTATGGCCCTTGAAGGCAGGGTAGGAAAAAAGCAAATGAAAAAAAAACGAAAAAAACGCAATCATAAAAAGATTAAAGCCTTTATACATTAGGCTTTTGGGGGTTTGGGATATTATTATATTTATTGTAAGGCCATGTAATGTCTTCTGTGTGTATAATATACCTTGTAATCCAGGTGTCTTGTGTGTTGTGGCCTGTCTGGTGTGTTTCTTATGTATACTGATGCATGTGAGGCTTGCGCTCAGTGTATGTGCTATTTGTGTCATGGGTCCTTTGTGTGTGTGGCACATTAGTGGGTCATGTGCAGAACGTGTCCTGCATTTTTCCAGTAGAGCGGACCCCATAATCACTTTTTTGCTTCCTTCCCTCATTGCATCCCAATATGACTCTGAATTGTCCTGAATACAGTTGCAGCTTATTTTTAGAATGCTTTTAATCATTTCCTTTCGCATAATTTGTTAAGCACACATCTATTACAAAATACAGAGTGAACAGATTGTACTATATTTTTAGATTTTAGAGCTACAAATATTTCCAGTAACACATAAGCAGCCATCCATGGATCATTACCTTGACAATGGCTATAATTCTGGACTTCTGGACTGTTCATCCTGTTATTATTGAGGCTTGCAGAGCACTGGCTGTTCCTGGAGCTGACAGATCTCTCAAATTTGATGCCTAATGGCTTTTATGCTAAATGACACTGAAAGGAAACTATTGTATTGTTCATCCCAAAGTCAGGTACAGGCCAAAATGCTGGTTACTCAGCCATCTTTTCTTCCCTATACTATGAAATATATGGTTTAAATGGAAGAGAAGTACACATTTTAGTCACATTGCCACTTGTATAATGAAAACCAAATAAACATAACAAAATATTTATTAAGACACATAAGCACCATTTTAATCTGAAAAAAAAGTCATCTACCTATATTCAGGTCATGAGACTGAAAAGTTTGTGTTCTTTGTGAAGTATATGTCTATTCACATGATTTTGACATGGCTCTGTATATGAGGATGTTAATTTGTAAATCTTCAAATATGTACAATATTGTCTATATAATAATCATTTATAAAATAATTCTTCTGAAATATTAATATAAATAATTTCTAATAAAGATTTGTAAGAGACAACATCTACATAGTATGTTACACTGGAACCGGTTCCAGAAATGCGTTCTTGCTCTTCCCTTAATGGCCAGTAGGATAATTGGTAATTTGTTGTAGTGTTCTACAGATAAATATGTCACTTATTAGCAGTATCAAAGTTTTTTTTAATCAAGTGGAAATACAATTTACATGAAACATATGACTTTTGGTCAATTTATCTTTTTCAAATAAATACAAAAAAATATCCTATTATCCAATTTTTTTAAATTTTTTGTCTAGTCAAATCAACAGCAGATAAATCCATGTTTTTCTTATATGTAGATGAGCTGTTCCAGGCTATGGGCAGGACAGTGATTTACATGGGATCTGCCTCCATAACTTATTTTAAATAAAAGTGGGGTTACCAGTGTGAGACATGTAACTAACACAGAACAGTAGAACTGAGCTTTGTCTCCTTACAAACACATTATCAGCTGCAGCTTACATGGCTCTGCTGTATTGCAATAATATTGTAACACAAGCTGCCTATGAGATGGAGGCTGAAACTGAGAGGAATCTGCAGAAGTGTCAGTTATGATCATACACAACTCTGCAGTGAGATCAAGAGAGGGGCCATCGCACATCAAGAAGGTGTTACCCTCTTTTATTTAAAATAAGATCTGGTAGAATCTCATGCAGACCATTGTACAGCCCATAGCCTGGAACAGTTCATTTACATATAAAAAAAAACCCTGGATTTCACTGGAATAAGATGTCAGATCACAGAAATCAAGGCAACATTGTATTAAGCTTCACATGAGCTACATACACATATAGAAAATTAAGGAGGGTGGATGCTACTGAAAGAGTATAAAGAAAATGTTTGTATTTTAAAACAAAGTTGTTACGTGTTCAAACACATTAAAGGGATACATAAGATCCCAAACTTGCAGACCTCCTGAAGACCTCATTGAGATGAAAGAAGTAAACCCATTCTCTTGCAACTGTACTCACAAACAAAAGTTAAACAAAACATTTTTCCACAGCAGAGTGATCACAGCTATGAGGAAAATGAGAACATATTATTAATAACTGGAGTTATATTTTTGCAAAGAGCAAAAACAACTTTTTGCACAAATTTCTCTATACCACAATTGCCTTGATGTGAATTTTTTTATTTATTTAAATTGCTTAATAAGAAGGAAGAGGCCTTGATCTCTGACACCACCTAAGACATTAGCAGTCCTAGAAGTCAATATTGACTCTTTAACAAAACCTTGTCACATGACAAGCCAAACCAGAATATTAATTTGCAGACACATTCATGGAGGTGTTGTCCCTCTTCAGTGCAAAGAAGGAGATCTGATTTGGCTGGGTGAGAGGCCTCTAGCTGGGGCTTGAAGGGAGAATATTTCCCTTTGTGGAGAGTGACGTCTGACATGTCGGTGTAAGGAGATTAAAGGGTGCTTTACACGCTGCGACATCGCTAGCGATAGCTAGCGATGTCGTGTGCGATAGCACCCGTCCCCGTTGTTCATGCAACATTTGGTGATCGCTGCCATAGCGAACATTATGTTACTGCAGCGTCACACGCACATACCTTTTCAGCGACGTCGCTGTGACCGCCGAACAATCCCTCCTTCAAGGGGGAGGTGCGTTCAGCGTCATAGCGATGTCACTGCGACGTCACTAAGCGGCCGCCCAATAGCAGAGGATGGGCGGAGATGAGCGGCCGGTACATGCCACCCACCTCCTTCCTTCCTCATTGCCGGTGGATGCAGGTAAGGAGATGTTCGTCGTTCCGGCGGCGTCACACATAGCGATATGTGACGCCGCAGGAGCGACGAACAACCAGTGGCATGCACCACCAACGATATTATGAAAAGGAGCGACGTGTCAACGATCAACAATTTTTGACGTTTTTGCGATCGTTGATCGTCGCTCCTTGGTGTCACACGCTGCAATGTCGCTAATGGCGCTGGATGTGCCATAATGAGTGCCATAATTTAAGACTTTTAATGCTACAATAAATTGAATAATAAATCCTCCATTGTATTATATTGTGTATATTATGCAAGAATTAAAAATATCCCCCTAAAAAAAGTCCAGATATTTCTAAGTGGAACTGCATACAATTTATATGCTAAATATTCCCCTTAGAAATCCCATATTCTATTGAAATAAGCATTCTCCATCTTACTGTCTGTACTACAAGGGGTAGACACAGATAGAAGAGGGCTCTTGGGCAAAAACCATATCCCTTATTTCAGGCCAATACTTCATCATGTTGCACCCATTTATGTCTGTGGCAGAAGCTAATTTTTAGGTTGTTGTGCTCCTCTTTACTTCTTCTCTTATTCTCTTGTAGTACCAATGGTATGTCTGCCCATGTACTGTATACTACCATAATAGAGAATCTATTTCACATTCCTTCTTTTAAAGGGAACCTGTCAGGTCCAATATACACCCAGAACTACGAGCAGTCCTTGGTGCATATTCCTAATTCCTGCCTAACCGTCCCTACATACACTAGCATACTGTAGATAAAGAGATCTTTAGAAAACGTATTTTCTAAAGATCTTATATCGTATGCTAATGAGCGATGGGACTAGTCCCCTGGGCCTCAGTTCCCTTGCTAGTTGGCTCCATTAGCATGATAGTACGTCCCTGTAGGCGTTCTAACATGCTAATGAATGTGAAGCGTCAGAGGATGATCTCACTCCCCTCTCCGCTGCCATCGCCGCCCGACGCTAGATTTCGGCTCAGTGTGCATGACCCCGGAGGTTCAGTTATGCGCACTACTTCAGTTTGAAGTCGGCTTCATAGTGCGCACGACCGAAACTCCACACCGGTCTATGGGTTGTGTCTAGTATTACAGCTCAGTTACAATGAAACGACCCAGGTAAAAACAAAAATTTACCAAATGTGAGGACGGAGTAATCAACTCTCTTTTAAAGACACTATGTGATATTATATTAGTGCCTGGAAAAGGTTAAGTGATTTTTTTACCACCCCTCTCGTTGATCCCTTGTATCTCTATATTTATATTATTAATGAAGACAATGAAAGATAATTATCTGTAATATTTACAAATACTAATATTTTATTTATTTGATTTAAAATCTAGTAAATTATGATTGTGTTGCAGATAACATAATATGTTTCCACTGTGTGGAAAGGCATTGTTTTCCGATATCACTTGTCTGTGGCTGCCATGGTAACTGTACAGACTGTACTGACTATTGGACATACCTTTTAACCTTGCAGGCACTTCATCCTTCATCTTTTCATATCACTTAAATGAAGTATTACACACAGAAAACAACATTTAGAAAGTACATAAAGATGTTTTCTTCATGAACATGCCAATTTGCTATAAAAGGCACACAATAAACTTGTCTGATTGATATGCATTGAAAATGCATGCTTAATTTATTAACTGCTTTATGTTTCATGTTGATTATTTCCATAGACAAAAATATACAATACAACTGAAACTGTCATAATTGTTTTAAAAATTACCGTGAAAATGGTAAAGTTATTTAAGAGAGATACAAGTTATCTAATAGCAAGACAATTCTAATAACTAGCGATGAGCAAGCACTGCTATGCTCGGGTGCTCGGTACTCGAAACAAGCAAGGCAGTTGCTCAGACAGGACTCAACTCGATTAACGAGAGTAATGGAAGTCAATGGGAAACTGGATCATTTTCCCGGAAGATCCTAATTATAATAACCCATCAGAAACTGTCACAAGGAGGTTTTTGCAGGCATTGCCAACTGTCATGTTGGCGTCATGACCTGTGGAACCTACAGGTTTTTGCACTCTGCCTGCTAACTTCTCTGACGTTTGTGATCAGCACAGGGAAACTCGGGCATCAACCCACAGATTTATAGTTCATTGGCAGGATAACAAAGGGGCACTTTGCACACTACGACATCGCAAGCCAATGCTTGCGATGCCGAGCGCGATAGTCCCCGATCCCGTCGCAGCTGCGATATCATGGTGATAGCTGCCGTAGCGAACATTATCGCTACGGCAGCTTCACATGCACTCACCTGCCCTGCGACGTCGCTCTGGCCGGTGAACCACCTCCTTATTAAGGGGGCGGGTCGTGCAGCGTCATAGCGATGGCAGGCGGCCAATAGAAGCGGAGGGGCGGAGATGAGCGGGACGTAAACATCCCGCCTACCTTCGTCCTTCCGCATAGCCGGCGTGAGCCTCAGGACGCAGGTAAGGTGATGTTCCTCACTCCTGCGGCTTCACACACAGCGATGTGTGCTGCCGCAGGAACGAGGAACAACATTGTGACATCGGTCCTTCCGAAATTATGGAAATGACCGACGCTACACCGATGATACGATTTGGACGTTTTTGTGCTCCTTAATTGTATCAAAAAGGATTTACACACTACGATATCGACTGCGACGCCGGATGTGCGTCACTTTTGATTTGACCCCACCGACATCGCAGCTGCGATTTCATAGTGTGCAAAGTGCCCCTAAATCTCTGCTGGGCTGCTTGTTAGTCTCTTTAGTCACATGCTGTGGGAGAGCCAGTCACAATTACTCCCCTGCTATATAAGCTGGCTGGACACTTCCATTAATGCCATCTATAGTTTATCTAAATGTTATCCCCATCATATTTATCTTGGAAAAACACTCCCAACATGGGATGTAGGGAGAATATCAGTTTTTTCATGATCATCCCCACCGTAAGTGTTACGGTTGCTGCGAGCACTGGAGACTATGTCCAGATTTCTTGCTACTGCACATGTGCGAGCGCTGGAGACTAAGTCCAGATTTCTTGCTACTGCACATGTGCGAGCGCTGGAGACTAAGTCCAGATTTCTTGCTACTGCACATGTGCGAACGCTGGAGACTAAGTCCAGATTTCTTGCTACTGCACATGTGCGAGCGCCGGATACTAAGTCCTATCTTGGAGCCATTGCACATGTGCGGGTGACATCATCGCTGACACGAGGTCACATGTCTCTGACACCTTCTATGCCGATTGGTCGCTGGTCATGTGCTTGTGACGCCTTGCTCGGTGATAGGCCAGCATGACGTCACTCCTGTCGTTCTGGCAGCGGATTGGCTCTGGTGTCCTCCATCTTGGATGAGGCACAGAGTCTATATAAGACCCTGACACACGCCGCATGGTGCTCAGTCCTCTTGGTTCATGCATGAGAGTAGACGCTCTGTGCACGTTCCTCTAGGCATCTCTCTTTCTATGCTAGGTGAGCGCTACCGGCAGGGTAGCGTTCTTATACCTTACAGCTTCGGCTGCTGTCCGTATCCTTACCTCTTAGGGGAGCGGACATAGGCAGGTGCCTGAGGCACATGGTCTGGCTGGGCCTTGTGATTCGACTCGTAGGTGGACGTTGCCGCTAGGGTAACGTTCCTTATACTGCGTCTGGCAGTTGTTCGTATCCTCGCACACTAGGGGAGCGAACAGAGGTAGGAGCTTTGTGCGGCTTACGCTGCTGTTCGTCTCTTTTGCACCACTAGAAGAGCGGACCTAGGCAGGTGCCATTTCGCACACATTGCCTTTGTCTCTGTGATTATTAACAGAGATCATTCCACACACCCTCCAAGTAAGGGAGGAATTGCTTTACTTACTTATTATATCCTTCTGTGAGTTAACAGAGGTATTGCACTCTGCCATAGTCTGCAGCAGAGTCTCTGCACGGTGGACCCTGACTGTCTGATATCTCTTTGGTTTTTATAATCAGACAGCCCCCGTAACAGTAAGGCTGTTTGGGACCCCCAAGATCCATGTTAGATGCAGCCTGATATTGAGGAGGAAGAAATGCAACAGAAATTGGGTGTGGAGGGGGAAATTTAGTTATCTTAGGCAAAGACGGAGGACCAGGCTGATAGTCAAAGTGAATATGATGTCACCAGTGATTATGCTGGTAGTGATGACTAACTGTTGCAGCTTGGTGTGTAAAACAATAGGCCATGGTCATGCTGGTAAGTATGTTGCAATGTTTACAGGATGACAGGTGGATCATTACCACAGTCAAATGGGTGACTATTGGATAGCCAGCAAAACGTCAAAATACTTGCTATAAAAGTAAAATGGAGAATTGTGGAGAAATAGAAAAGAGTACATCTTTCAAAAGGGAGTACAAATTGCTGTAATAGCAGAAAAGGCTGTTTTTCCTGCTTGGTGATGCTTTCACCGAGTGGATGCCTACTGACTGCATGGATTAGCTGAAGACCCTTCTCTGCTCCTTGTGAGGACAATGCTTCTCCGCCTGTGCCCATGCAAGAGCTACAACAAGCAGCTGAGGTGATGGCGATATACGGCAGTATATTTGACAGCACTCCCAAAATTGCAATGTGAACAGGTGCATAACTGAACATGACACAAAATGACAAAAAAAGACAGTATAAAAGTATGAAAACCATGAATGTAAGAGTATAGACATGCTTTACTGCTAAATAAATCTAGAAAAAAATGGCCATTTTCATATCTGCCCAGTAGCGACATCAAAGCATACCTCATATACTGGGGATTTACTCTGAACTGAAGCCTTGACATGGCAACTGGGCAGATATGAAAATGGCCATTTTTGTACGCTAAATATGTCAATTTTTTTTCAAGATTTCCTTTAGCAGTAATGCATGTCTATACTCTTACATTTGTGGTTTTCATACTTTAGCATTTCAGAGTGTAACTGTCTTTTTCTTTTTGTCATTTTATGTCATGTTCAGTTATGCACCTGTTCACTAAGCAATTTTAGAAGTTCTATCAGTTTTTTTTGTCTAGATTAATGGGGTCATGCCTTCTGAATGTGCACCCCTCCCCTGCTAGCCACACGTGATTTTATTCTCTAAAGCAGGTTTCTACTTGCCCATAGACAGGAGATTTTTTTAAACCCAGAGAGAGGCTTCAGTTCAGAGTAGGTACCCAGTATATGAGGTATGTCTTGACGTGGCTACTGGGCAGATATGAAAATGGACATTTTTGTATGCTAAGTATCTCAATTTTTTCCTAGATTTCCTTTAGCAGTAATACATGTCTATAATCCTACATTCATGTTTTTCATACTTTAGCATTTCAGAATGCGACTGTCTTTTTTTTGTGATTTTTTTTTTCCCCACACAGCAGTATGGCCCCTAGTATTTTCCCCACACAGTATGACAGCCCCTAGTATTTCCCTGACACTGTTTAATGACCCAGCTAGCAGCATAACATATTAACACACTGTACATGACACGCCCACAGGGTCGAGGGTTACTCGTCTCCGGGTCGTGGTGCTTCTCCTGAGATGCCGCGGTGGCCTTGCCCAGTTCCGTGACCCCGGGTTTTTATCAAAGGCTGGGTATGAGGATGATGGGGTAGTTGTTCGTGAAACCACATGTGGTGTGCGGCCAATATCAGCCGCCGCTGCGGGAGTTCTCAACTGGGGCAGATGACAATGCCGCTCAAATGGTTCAGCTCTCCACAGGCAGAGCTATGGCCCCAGGATGATAGTGGTGGTAGCAGTCTATCTGGCGTGGGTGGCAGCAGTCTACCTGGTGTGGATGGCATGTTAGCGCGGTGGGGAGGACGCCAGCAGTAACTGGATGACACAGGCAGAGCAGTTCAAGGTCTTTTACTCACTGATCACACACTGCCATTGGAGAATCGGGCTACGCTGTGATAGGCCTCAGCCAATCCCGGATACCTTGGACATCGTGGCCGGTGGTTCCATCTGTGTGTCGCCTTTCGATGGTTTCCTTCCACTCCAGCCACTGAGCTGGAGGGAAACCATGGGCCCTGATCTTTCTGTGTCTTTGCTTGCTCATCCGTTCCGGGGTCCGACCTGCCTGTTGTCTGTGTGGTGGCTCCTAACTTCCCCCTGTTGGTGCCCCACCTCCCAGGTCCCTGAACTAGTGGGCATGAGGTCTCATACCTTGTGATGGCCACCCCAGCTCCTACCCTAGCCTGGTCCCAGTGACAGAACCCCCATGTTATGTGTTGTTTGAGTGTGGTTGTTATTGTTACCGGTGATGACCGCCTCCGTATCCGTGATGAATACTGCACCTCGGGTAAGGCGCAGTACCCTGTGGCACCTGAGGCCGCAGGGGCGCCACACCCCCCACAGCAAATCATAGCACGTCCGCGGGCTGTAGACAAACGATAAAGTGGAAACTGCAAAATTTGGTATTACATAATAACAGCAACTTTTATTCCCTTTATGGGATGTACAGACTCTTAAACGTTACAAACATTACACATTTCACATGGGACCGGTTGACACTGTAAATGCATAATACATTAACATTAGACATTCACTTTTGGGCAATTCACCATTTCCCTTTCTCATAAAACCTTCACTTCACATAAAACATTTTCACTTTGCATAAAACTCTCATATTGCATAAAACATTGTCAGCATTATAAAACTTGTCATGTCGTTTAAAACTTTTCACATTACATTCAAATGCAATTATATTGAAGTGCAACGTTCTGCAGCAACTATATGGGGGACCTGCCCTGAAACCCCAACGTACGCTCTGGATGTGCTTAGAGCGTTCCGGATCTTTCTTCTCTTCAGCACACTGACAGGTTTTTGAGTCTTACTAATTCTGGTAGGGTGCACTACTGGTGCAACTATTTACAAGCAAATGTCCTGGCCACTCCAAGTCCGATGGCCCAGCTGTCCATTTCAACACTTATCAGATCTTAATCAAACTATTTACAGGGATCTTACTCCTTCTTCATCTGACATAGGTCTGTGGCTTCCCTGTTTAGGGCAGTCATGCATCCAGAATTGGGGACGACGATGGCAGCCGGTTTTAGTGCGGGCTGCATTGCTGGAGTTGCTTTTTGACAGCCAGGGGAGCATATCGCTTCCACTCCGTGCCTCATGTTCCTCCACTCATCGCTCGCCATGGTTTGCATCCGGTCTGCCTGTGCCACTATCCCATCTTTTCCTTCTTCCTCGGGAGGCAGTTCTCCTGGCACCCTTGGTAAGTTTTGTTTCTCTTCAGTCGCTGTAGGGAGCGGGCACGGCTTTTCACGCCATGCTGCAATCCCACCCACGAAGGGCGGATGCACCCAGACGGGGTGATTACACATGGCGCCTGTCGTTTTCAATAGCCGCCAGTGTACAGTCTCTCAGTTCACAGTCTATAGGTGCACGATATCCTGTTTGGGACGCCAAGTTGACGCGCTCACAGGGTCGAGGGTTGCTTATCGCTGGGCCTGATTTGTGCGGGCTGCATTGCTGGAGTTGCTTTTTGACAGCCAGGGGAGCATATCGCTTCCACTCCGTGCCTCATGTTCCTCCACTCATCGCTCGCCATGGTTTGCATCCGGTCTGCCTGTGCCACTATCCCATCTTTTCCTTCTTCCTCGGGAGGCAGTTCTCCTGGCACCCTTGGTAAGTTTTGTTTCTCTTCAGTCGCTGTAGGGAGCGGGCACGGCTTTTCACGCCATGCTGCAATCCCACCCACGAAGGGCGGACGCACCCAGACGGGGTGATTACACATGGCGCCTGTCGTTTTCAATAGCCGCCAGTGTACAGTCTCTCAGTTCACAGTCTATAGGTGCACGATATCCTGTTTGGGACGCCAAGTTGACGCGCTCACAGGGTCGAGGGTTGCTTATCGCTGGGCCATGATGCTTCTCCTGGGATGCCACAGTGGCCTTGCCCGGTTCTGTGACCCTGGGTGTCAATAAAAGGCTGGGGATGGTGACGATGGGGGTAGTTGTTCGTGACGCCATCTGTGGTGTGCGGCCAGTAATAGCCGCCGCTGTGGGACTTCTCTACTGGGGTGGATGACAATGCAGCTTGGATTGTTCAGCTCTCCACAGGCAGAGCTATAGCCCCAGGGAGGATGGTCGTGGTAGTAGTCTATCGTGTTGTAACGTTGGGGTGCAGGTCTGACGACACCAGTAATAACTGGACAACACAGGGCTGTAGTTTCCTTTACCTTTACTGGTCAGTTCTTGTTACACGCCCGGTAGTCTGGTCCAGAGATGATGGTGGTTTGGTCAGTCTGGGAGCAGTGAGGAGATTCACCCTACCGGGTAGTTGGAGGCCTACCTGTTAGCCCTTTAGTGTACGTGTCTCTGTGGCTTGGAGCCCTACAGTGACCTTTTTCCAAGTTGTCTTTGTCTGTCCTTACCTTATAGCGGGCAACGCGAGCCTGTCGGGGGCACTGTCTGCTTAGCTGCGGTCCCAGGCTCTATCGTGCTGCTGCACCTTCAGGCTTTCTTTGGGCCAGGGGATGTGAAATTGTTTGCCCTCCGGGCTTCGCTGATGGGGCTTAAGCTCCTACAAAGCCTAGGGCCTCGGTGCCCTGTTCCTGCGCTAGGTCCTGAGAAGGCTATATATCACACAGCTCTACTCAGCGACTGCATGCACTGCTCTCCTAAACTGTTCTGTTAGTTTCACTTTTGGTGTGTGCTTGTGAGTGTGTTCTAACTCCTCCCCAGACCAGAATGCACAGGGAAGCTGTAATACTTATTCTATATTCTGAGGATTTCGATAGCGTAGGGCAATGACAATCAGAGACGAGTTCCGGGTACAAGATGTTTTATAGTATGTCACCACGGTAGAAACAGAACAAACACAACAATACAATAACACATACAATACTTTCCGGAATAGACGCGCAGGGGATTCCCGGGACCACGCACCGGACTCCCCCAGGGAGACCACCGGAGCGAACCCCTATACAGGGACTGTCCGGCAATCTACCCCGGAAGGCCTAAATGCGCAGCGGCCGGGATAAGGAGCAAGCGGTAAAGTCAATGAGTGTCCGTACGGAAATGTTTATCCAGGATGGTTACGAACCAAAAGAGAACCAGGCGGAGTGCTGACCGAAGATGGTAAACGGAATCCGGGCACAGCCTTAAGAGCCGGGTACAGTCCTGAGACAATCGGTAGGTAGTCCTTTAGGGGAATCCCGAGGCAATCCGGAATAAGCAGCAAACACAGCAGGAGCACACAGCAGGCAGTATACTCAGGCACTGGACTGGGCTGGGAGGCGGCCTTTTAAGCTGCTGGACAGGAAGTAGGGCAACAGAACGGTAACCTCCATGTTAACCGAGGGCAAGGGCAGTCAAAAGAGAACTGGAAAACCTGGAAACCTGACATTACTCCCCCCCCCAGAGACGGCCTCAGGACGGATCAGGGCCAGGTTTGTCCGGGTACCGGCGATGAAACTGAGCAATCTTCCGGGGTGCCCGAATGTTACCCACCGGTTCCCAGGAATCGTCCTCGGGGGCGTACCCCTGCCAACGTACCAGATACTGAAGCCGACGACGATGGAGCCGGGAGTCAATAATGTCCTCAACCACGAACTGCTCCTCGCCGTCGACCATCACAGGCGGAGGAGGAGGCACAATACGACCATGAAAAGTATTAGGGGAAACGGGTTTGAGGAGAGACACATGAAAGACCGGGTGTACCTTTAGATGGTGCGGTAACCGTAGCCGACAGGCCACAGGGCTCACGATCCCGGTGATTTTGAACGGACCGATGAATTTTTGTCCCAGTTTCTGCGAAGGAACACCCAATCTCAGGTTTTTGGTGGATAACCATACAGAGTCCCCTACCTTGTACATGGGTGCCGGTTTCCGGTGAGTGTCCGCCGACCTCTTGTAACGCTCCTGGGCCGTAGCTACGGTGTTCCTTAAAACCTCCAGATTTTGTCGTAGTTCCGTCACTCTGTCCTCCACCGCTGGTACCGAAACCGCAACCGGTGACCTAGGCAAAATAGTCGGATGGTAACCCAGGTTAGCGAAAAAGGGCGTTACCTTAGTGGAGCTGCTCTGAGTGTTGTTGTAGGAGAACTCCGCCAACGGAAGCATCTTCAACCAATCGTCTTGGAGATGGCTGACATAACAGCGAAGATATTGTTCCAGGGTTTGATTCGTCCGTTCGGTTTGTCCATTTGTCTGAGGATGGTATGCAGAAGACAAACAGACATCAATCTGGAGTGCCGTACAAAACCCCTTCCAGAATCTCGACGTGAACTGCACGCCCCGATCGGAGATGATCTCATCCGGTACCCCATGCAATCGGAATACGTTCTGGACAACCAAATCCACTGTCTCTGCGGCTGAGGGAAGACCGGTACACGGAATGAAGTGAGCAGCTTTAGTCAATCGATCCACCACCACTAAAATGGTATTATGCCCGCCTGAGACCGGCAACTCCACAATAAAATCCATGGAGATAGACCCCCAAGGGCGAGATGGCACGGGTAACGGTTGGAGGAGTCCCGTAGGAGCCACACGAGGGACCTTGCACCGGGCACAAACCACACATGAGTGGACATAGTCCTTCACGTCCTTTAAACAGGTAGGCCACCAGAAAAACCGGCTCAGAAATTCCTGCGTCTTCTGTACCCCCCTATGACCGGCCAACACGGAGTCATGAACCAACTTGAGAACCCGAAGTCTTACGGCCTCCGGGACATAAATGCGTCGTTCTCTTAACCACACACCATTCCGAAGAACAAGTGTTACATCATTCGGGGGGGCAGCAAGCAATACATCACCATCATAGGCCAGCTTGATGTCCTTCCACAAGTCCTGGTCCTGGATTACTCCAACGAAATTGGCATCTGTTAACACGGTCTGCGACGGGGTTCCAGGCACGGAGTCCACGGCAGGGATTCGGGACAAGGCATCGGCTTTCCCATTACGTGAACCTGGACGGTATGTAACAACAAAATTGAATTGGTTAAGAAATAGGCTCCAACGGGCTTGTCGTGGAGACAGGCACCTGGCAGACTTGAGAAATTCCAGATTACGGTGATCTGTGAGTACTATCACTTGCTGCGCGGCTCCCTGTAAGTGGTGTCTCCATTCCTTGAAGGCGGCAATAATCGCCAATAATTCCTTATCCGCAATGTCGTAGTTCCTTTCCGCAGGGGACAACCTGCGGGAGAAGAAGGCACACGGATGCAGGAGACTCTTGTCCCCGGTCCTTTGAGAAAGAATGGCCCCTAATGCGTAGTCGGAAGCGTCGACCTCCACGATGAAGGGAAGTGCGGGATTCGGATGCACTAGTATGGGTGCTGAGGTAAAACATCCCTTGAGACGATGGAACGCTTCCTGAGCCTGGGCGGACCATACAAACTTCTGTCCTTTCTTAGTCAACAGGGTGATGGGACGAACAATCTCTGAAAAGTTACGGATAAAGCGTCGGTAAAAGTTGGCAAAACCGACAAAGCGTTGTACCTCTTTGATGTTTCCCGGTTCCGGCCAGTCGAGAATGGCTTGTATCTTGCTAGATTCCATGTTCAGTCCCTGAGGAGAGATGACATAACCTAAGAATTGTATTTGTGAGCAGTGGAACTCACATTTCTCCAGTTTAATGTACAGGTGGTTGTCCCTCAGCCGGGTAAGTACGGTCTTGACGTGCTCCTGGTGTTCCTGGAGAGAATCAGAAAAGATTAGAATATCATCCAGATAGATCACCATGAATTGGTCCATGATATCCCTGAAAATATCATTAACTAGATGTTGAAATGCCGCAGGAGCGTTACAAAGTCCAAAAGGCATCACTAAATACTCAAAATGTCCGTACCGACATCGGAACGCGGTCTTCCACTCGTCTCCGGGACGTATACGAAGCAGATTATATGCCCCACGGAGGTCCAATTTGGTGAATATCTTTGCCTGTTGGACTCTCTCCAATAGCTCCGGAATCAACGGTAACGGATACCGGTTCCGGATGGTTATTTTATTCAGTTCCCGGTAGTCAATACAGGGTCTCAGAGTCCCCTCCTTCTTTTTCACAAAAAAGATGGGTGCCCCTGCGGGTGAGGTAGACGGGCGAATAAATCCCTTGGCCAGGCTTTCATCAATATACTCCTTTAGGGCTTCTAGCTCAGGTGCCGCCAACGGGTAAACATGACCAAACGGGATTTCTGCCCCTGGGAGTAAGTCTATGGGGCAATCATACGGTCTATGCGGAGGAAGCCGATCGGCCTTTCTTTTGTCGCATATGTCAGCGAAGTCACGATAAACCGAGGGTAAAACGGGTACCTGTACCGTGCCTTCTGCATGTGGTGTTACCGGAACCGGAACAGTTGGACAAATGGCCGGATCACTCTGCGGTGGGAAGGATATCTCCTTAGTTTCCCAATTGATGACCGGATTTGTAGACCGTAGCCACGGAATACCTAGAATAATCGGAAAATGTGGAGAAGAGATCATCATGAAAACAAGAGTCTCCAGCTGACCTGGTTTCATTACGCATTCTAGCGGTACTGTTTCCCGATCCACTGGTCCAGATGTTAACGGAGATCCGTCTACCGTCTCCATGGTAACCGGTAAGGATCTTTGCTGAGTCCGGATACCGTGTTTACTAGCAAAAGAAAAGTCCATGAAATTTCCCCCTGCCCCAGAGTCTATCATTGCAGAGGTAGGAATTAGCTGTCCCTCCCACCGGATCTGAATGGGGAGTGAACAATGGGTATATTTCCCTTCTGAGTCCTTCGGTGAGGTAGACATTACCGTCAAGGGAAATACCGCATCCAAGTGTCCACTTGCCTCAGAGATATCAGACTCTGCGTCCGTGTTATCACACTCTGCCATGGCTGCCAATACCTTATTTGGGCGATTCGGACGTTTCGGGCAGTCGATTAAAAAATGGTCCGATTGACCGCAGTAGAAACACAAACGCTCACGGAGCCGGTGTTCACGACGTTCGTTGGTCTCTCGCTTTTGTAGAGAGTCCACTTGCATAGGAACGTCCTCAGCCTCCCGTGGCGTCCTGAAAGCCGGTTCTCTGGAAGGAAATGTATTATTATTTATACGGTTTATAGCTGCCCATTTTTCCTGTCTACGTTCCGTTAAACGGGTATCTATGCGCACACAGTGCTGGAGAAACAGGTCAAAATCCCCTGGGGATTCGGAACGGGCTAACTCGTCCTTGATGGTACCGGACAAACCCTTTCTGAAAACGGACAATAATGCATTGTTTCCCCAGTCGGTGTCTACCACTAACCTCCTGAACTCAGTGGCGTATTCAATGACAGGGCGCTTTCCCTGACGTAAGGTAAGGAGAGCAGATTCAGCGGTAGCACGGCGATTCGGATCATCAAACATCTGCGCCATTGCGTTCAGAAAGTCATCTAGGTGATTTAAACGGATGTCCCGGTTTTCTATCATCGGATTAGCCCAAGCCAGTGCTCGTGAGGTTAATAACATGATGATACATAACACCTTTGACCGGTCAGAACGGTAATATTCAGCATGTACATCGAAAAACAGTATACATTGGTTAATAAATCCACGGAACTGACTACGATCACCATTAAAACGGAATGGGGGTAACCTAGGCATACCGGCAGCTGGTACGGACGTAGTGGGGACGGCTTCCTGAGCCTCCACTCTGACTTGCAAATCCTGTATAGCCGGACCCAGTACCTGGTGATCATGGCCCAGTTGCGTTTCCACATCTCTAAGCTTAGTCTGCACCACCTCCATCTCCTGCTGCAGGGAGTTAATCATGGAGAACAGCTGATCTACTCGTGTCTCAGTCATTGCCCCAGCGAAATCCTCTAATGGCCTGAGTATAATGTAATACTTATTCTATATTCTGAGGATTTCGATAGCGTAGGGCAATGACAATCAGAGACGAGTTCCGGGTACAAGATGTTTTATAGTATGTCACCACGGTAGAAACAGAACAAACACAACAATACAATAACACATACAATACTTTCCGGAATAGACGCGCAGGGGATTCCCGGGACCACGCACCGGACTCCCCCAGGGAGACCACCGGAGCGAACCCCTATACAGGGACTGTCCGGCAATCTACCCCGGAAGGCCTAAATGCGCAGCGGCCGGGATAAGGAGCAAGCGGTAAAGTCAATGAGTGTCCGTACGGAAATGTTTATCCAGGATGGTTACGAACCAAAAGAGAACCAGGCGGAGTGCTGACCGAAGATGGTAAACGGAATCCGGGCACAGCCTTAAGAGCCGGGTACAGTCCTGAGACAATCGGTAGGTAGTCCTTTAGGGGAATCCCGAGGCAATCCGGAATAAGCAGCAAACACAGCAGGAGCACACAGCAGGCAGTATACTCAGGCACTGGACTGGGCTGGGAGGCGGCCTTTTAAGCTGCTGGACAGGAAGTAGGGCAACAGAACGGTAACCTCCATGTTAACCGAGGGCAAGGGCAGTCAAAAGAGAACTGGAAAACCTGGAAACCTGACAGAAGCTTTCCCTAAACCAGGTCTTGAGCTCCACCTTCTGACCTGAGTTATGAAGTATTGTATGTAGACTTACCTAGCATGGAGACCTCCTCACTATTTCCAAGTATAGCATCGCCCCTGGAAGGAGAGCAACACTACTGTGGCTCCCATAACCACTGGGTTGCCACATACACATTTAGAAATAAGCATAACATATTATACTCTACTTAACCACGCTTTATATTGCAGGGCTCGACTGCCTTCTATGCCTGAAACAAAATGCAGTGTGCCATGTCATGTTTTTAATTCTGTTCTCCGGTACCATTTCTGTATTGAGTATGGCAAATGAGCAGGTTTGTCTGGAGCAACTGTATGATTTGAACCTTCTTTTTTTTAAAGAATTTGTTTAGTTTAGATTTATTTATCAAATAGGCGAACATCCAGTTTTCTAGTAGACGTGTTTTGAAAATTTTCTTCACATACTTCCATTTTTTATATCGGTGCAGTTGACCTCTGCCTATTGTACATGTCTTGTGTGATACACATGGCGCCAATTAGTAATGTGAACACATGAAACAAGTAAATCACAGTATTTCTACTGTACCTCTGTGCATGTCATCATCTCTCATGAATTTCAGACATTATTATATTACAGTGCCTACAAGTAGTATTCAACCCCCTGCAGATTTAGCAGGTTTGATAAGATGCAAATAAGTTAGAGCCTGCAAACTTCAAACAAGAGCAGGATTTATTAACAGATGCATAAATCTTACAAAACAACAAGTTATGTTGCTCAGTTAAATTTTAATACATTTTCAACATAAAAGTGTGGGTCAATTATTATTCAACCCCTAGGTTTAATATTTTGTGGAATAACCCTTGTTTGCAATTATAGCTAATAATCGTCTTTTATAAGGCCTGATCAGGCCGGCACAGGTCTCTGGAGTTATCTTGGCCCACTCCTCCATGCAGATCTTCTCCAAGTTATCTAGGTTCTTTGGGTGTCTCATGTGGACTTTAATCTTGAGCTCCTTCCACAAGTTTTCAATTGGGTTAAGGTCAGGAGACTGACTAGGCCACTGCAACACCTTGATTTTTTCCCTCTTGAACCAGGCCTTGGTTTTCTTGGCTGTGTGCTTTGGGTCGTTGTCTTGTTGGAAGATGAAATGATGACCCATCTTAAGATCCTTGATGGAGGAGCGGAGGTTCTTGGCCAAAATCTCCAGGTAGGCCGTGCTATCCATCTTCCCATGGATGCGGACCAGATGGCCAGGCCCCTTGGCTGAGAAACAGCCCCACAGCATGATGCTGCCACCACCATGCTTGACTGTAGGGATGGTATTCTTGGGGTCGTATGCAGTGCCCTCCAGTCTCCAAACGTCACGTGTGTGGTTGGCACCAAAGATCTCGATCTTGGTCTCATCAGACCAGAGAACCTTGAACCAGTCTGTCTCAGAGTCCTCCAAGTGATCATGAGCAAACTGTAGACGAGCCTTGACATGACGCTTTGAAAGTAAAGGTACCTTACGGGCTCGTCTGGAACGGAGACCATTGCGGTGGAGTACGTTACTTATGGTATTGACTGAAACCAATGTCCCCACTGCCATGAGATCTTCCCGGAGCTCCTTCCTTGTTGTCCTTGGGTTAGCCTTGACTCTTCGGACAAGCCTGGCCTCGGCACGGGTGGAAACTTTCAAAGGCTGTCCAGGCTGTGGAAGGCTAACAGTAGTTCCATAAGCCTTCCACTTCCGGATGATGCTCCCAACAGTGGAGACAGGTAGGCCCAACTCCTTGGAAAGGGTTTTGTACCCCTTGCCAGCCTTGTGACCCTCCACGATCTTGTCTCTGATGGCCTTGGAATGCTCTTTTGTCTTTCCCATGTTGACCAAGTATGAGTGCTGTTCATAAGTTTGGGGAGGGTCTTAATTAGTCAGAAAAGGCTGGAAAAAGAGATAATTAATCCAAACATGTGAAGCTCATTGTTCTTTGTGCCTGAAATACTTCTTAATACTTTAGGGGAACCAAACAGAATTCTGGTGGTTTGAGGGGTTGAATAATAAATGACCCTCTGAATAAACTTTTCACAATTTAAAAAAAAAAAAAAAAAGAAATAACATTCTTTTTTGCTGCAGTGCATTTCACACTTCCAGGCTGATCTACAGTCCAAATGTCACAATGCCAAGTTAATTCCAAATGTGTAAACCTGCTAAATCTGCAGGGGGTTGAATACTACTTGTAGGCACTGTATATCTGATTTACTTTCTGTACAAAAAGCACAAATAACATGGTACATTTCAAATAAACTGCAGATGCATTGAAGACGAACTAAGTGTTGTAACTACATGTGGATGGATGTGGATGTACGTACTGTATAGATTTGTACAGGCCGTAAGTATACAAACTTTCTAGACATAAAAAAACACTTAATCCCTACTGGTAAAAGCAATTTGTAGAGATTATTAGGCAGGGCATATGGATGAAAGAAATTAAAATTAAAAGAAGGAGGACCGGCCTTTAAAAAGTGTGGAATCGGGCCAGGATTTAATTTTATGATAATGTATTCCTTCATAGACATGCAAAGCTTCAGTTCAAAGATGTGAATAAAAAATGCCTTTTCCCCAGTGTACAAGAAAAGCTACTGACGCTTTCCAGAGTATAAAATTTCAGTCTTAATGTTTCTTAAATACCTTGTTAGCATAAGTGTTTTGTCTTAAAACATTGACTTTTTAGTAGCTGTGTTTTTTACAGTTAGCATTTTGCTGTTTTTTTCTTTACTGGGATAGAGAGAGGTTTTAGTGAATTTGTATGCTGCAAATGTATCGGGAGGAGACGACTGTACACATTCAGCAGCATTGTGCAACATTATCTGGAGAGAGAGATGAATTGCCACAGTATTTTTCGGTGTATTCATTCAGCGTAAAGAGTAGACCCCCTCTCTGTCCAGAATCTCCATAAATGTAACCATAGAATACCAAACAAACGATTTATTAAGGATTGGTTAATGCTTGGAAAACGAGCATGAGTGCCAAAATGTATGTACTGATAAGTGATCATAATCCCAAGGGGCACATAAAATGATGCCTATGAAAAAAACAGCACAGGTTTGTTTGTTTTCTGCCAACTATATGTGAGTTCAGTTTGTTCTTCTTCATGCACCTGGATTTCTAAAAGCCTTATACAGGTAAATGGAGTAGTCATAGAAATGTCTGTAATTATTCGCTGAGTGTTAATTTACCCTTAGCTGAATTTGATCCTTATCCTTTAATGAAAAATATTAGGATTCAGTTTGTAATATTGGTTTATTTTTCAAGATTAATATGAAATACTCTTTTTATTTCTAGCAAAACTAATATTTAATGAGTGGTGCCATTTTACATATAGAATAAAAAGCTCATGAGATTTTTAACCCCTTTAGGATGTACTTACAGTCATATGAAAAAGTTTGGGCACCCCTATTAATGTTAACCTTTTTTCTTTATAACAATTTGGGTTCTTGCAACAGTTATTTCAGTTTCATATATCTAATAACTGATGGACTCGGTAATATTTCTGGATTGAAATGAGGTTTATTGTACACAGAAAATGTGCAATCCGCATTTAAACAAAATTTGACCGGTGCAAAAGTATGAGCTCCTCAACATAAAAGTGACATTAATATTTTGTAGATCCTCCTTTTGCAAAAATAACAGCCTCTAGTCGCTTTCTGTAGCTTTTAATGAGTTCCTGGATCCTGGATGAAGGTATATTTGACCATTCCTGTTTACAAAACACTTCCAGTTCAGTTAAGTTTGATGGTCACCGAGCATGGACAGCCCGCTTCAAATCATCCCACAGATGTTCAATGATATTCAGGTCTGGGGACTGGGATGGCCATTCCAGAACATTGTAATTGTTCCTCTGCATGAATGCCTGAGTAGATTTGGAGCGGTGTTTTGGATCATTGTCTTGCTGAAATATCCATCCCCTGCGTAAGTTCAACTTTGTCACTGATTCTTGCACATTATTGTCAAGAATCTGCTGATACTGAGTTGAATCCATGCAACCCTTACAGTTACTTTGTAACTGTTACATTAATGCAGGATCACGTGGTGAGCCCGCATTATTCTCCGCAAATGTCTGCTGATCTGATCAGCCGACATGTGTGCAGCTAACAACAAACTCTGACTACGCCATCTAACGCGCTATGGCAGGGATTGCACCATTCTCTGCCGCCATTGGTGGCTCCATTACATAATCACATGGCGACAATGGGTTGTCATGACAGTGTGGGGTCAGCTGATTACACCTGTCACTATCATGACTCACTTCCTGTCAATGCCGGCAGAGCCCCCGCTCTCACAAGCGATCAGCATCTAACACACTCCAGCAGGGATTGCGCCACTCCCCGTCACATTGGAGTCCCTGTGACGAGATCATGAGGAAAAAATGGGTTGTTATGACAGTGTGGGGTCAGCTGATGATCCCTGTCGCTGTCATGATTCACTTCCTGTGAAACTGGCAGAGCATTGGCACTCACAGGAGAACGGCATCTAATTCACTTCGGCAGAGATTGCGCCATTCTCTGCCACCATTGGCGCCCCCGTGATGCGATCACGAGGGGACAATGGGTTGTCATGACAGTGTGGGGTCAGCTGATGTGCCCTGTCGCTGATATGACTCACTTCCTGTCAATGTCGGCACAGCCCCGCTCTCACAGGTGATCAGCATCTAATGTACTCCAGCAGGGATTGCGCCACTCCCCACCGCATTGGACTCCCCGTGACGAGATCATGAGGAAACAATAGGTTGTCATGAGAGCATGGGGTCAGCTGATGACACCTGTCTCTGTCAATATTTACTTTCTGTGAATGCTGGCAGAGCATCAGCACTAACAGGAGATCAGCATCTAACGCACTCCAGCAGGCATTGCGCCACTCCCTGCCACATTGGAGTCCCTGTGACGAGATCATGAGGAAAAAATGGGTTGTTATGACAGTGTGGGGTCAGCTAATGATCCCTGTCGCTGTCATGATTCACTTCCTGTGAATGCTGGTAGAGCATCGGCACTCACAGGAGATCGCATCTAATTTACTTCGGCAGAGGTTGCGCCATTCTCTGCCACCATTGGCCTCCCCGTGATGCGATCACGAGGCGACAATGGGTTGTCATGACAGCGTGGGGTCAGCTGATGTGGCCTGTCGCTGATATGACTCATTTCCTGTTAATGCCGGCAGAGCGCCGCACACAAAAGAGATCAGCATTTCTACTGATCAGAGTGATGCTAAAGCATCGCTCTCATCATCAGAAGTGATCGGATACTGCAGACTTCAAGTGGGGACTAGTAAAATCAATAAAAAATAAGTTTTTAAAAATATGAAAAAAAATTTAAAAAATCCTTTTACCCCTTTGAAATCAAAACAATAATAATAAAAAAACACATATTTTCTATCGCCGAGTTCAGAAATGCGTTCTATCAAAATATAAATTCAGTTAAGTTGATTGATTAAAATGCAATAACAGGTGGTCAAAACATTTCATCTACCCAAAAATTATGTAATAAAAACATCAGCTCAAGATGTAAACAATGTTATCACTGAGTCCCATATCCCATAACAGGAGAATGCTGCGGGTCTCAGAAAATGGTGACAATAGCTCAATTCTTTTTATATTTACAAACTTCTGAATTTTTTTCACCAGTTAGATAAACATTAAACTACACATGTTTGGTATCTACAAACTCGTACCTACCTGGGGATTCAGATTGTCAGGACAGTTGTACCATATAGCGAACATGGTAAAGAAAAAAAACAAACAAACAAAAAACATAGTGTAATTGCACTTTTTTTTTTGCAACTTCACTGCACATGGAATTTTTTTTCCCACTTTCCAATACAATATGAGGCAGAATGAATGATGTAATTCAAAAGTACAACTCGTCCCACAAAAAAACAAGCCCCAAATGGCAATATTGATTGTAAAATAAAAAAGTTATGGCTCTTGAAAAAAGGAGAGGAAAAAACAAAAATGGAAAATCACAGAGTGGTAAAGGAGTATTGACTCATGGAGAGTCACTGGCTCAGTGATTAGCTGATTGCAGTAAATCTAGCCTCATAAATACTCAAGTATTAGCTAACTACACATTGTACAATGCAGCATTATATTGCAGTTATTTAACCCCTTAATGCAATATCACATACATCGCATACATGTATGGGAATGTGGAGACTATCATACAGTCATATGAAAAAGTTTGGGCACCCCTATTAATGTTAACCTTTTTTCTTTATAACAATTTGGGTTTTTGCAACAGCTATTTCATTTTCATATATCTAATAACTGATGGACTGAGTAATATTTCTGGATTGAAATGAGGTTTATTGTACTAACAGAAAATGTGCAATCCGCTTTTAAATAAAATTTGACCGGTGCAAAAGTATGGGCACCTCAACATAAAAGTGACATTAATATTTTGTAGATCCTCCTTTTGCAAAAATAACAGCCTCTAGTCGCTTTCTGTAGCTTTTAATGAGTTCCTGGATCCTGGATGAAGGTATTTTTGACCATTCCTGTTTACAAAACAATTCCAGTTCAGTTAAGTTTGATGGTCGCCGAGCATGGACAGCACGCTTCAAATCATTCCACAGATTTTCAATGATATTCAGGTCTGGGGACTGGGATGGCCATTCCAGAACATTGTAATTGTTCCTCTGCATGAATGCCTGAGTAGATTTGGAGTGGTGTTTTGGATCATTGTCTTGCTGAAATATCCATCCCCTGCGTAACTTCAACTTTGTCACTGATTCTTGCACATTATTGTCAAGAATATGCTGATACTGAGTTGAATCCATGTTACCCTCAACTTTAACAAGATTCCCGGTGCCGGCATTGGCCACACAGCCCCAAAGCATGATGGCCACCAAATTTTACTGTGGGTAGCAAGTGCTTTTCTTGGAATGCCGCGTTTTTTTGCCTCCATGCATAACGCCTTTTTGTATGACCAAACAACTCAATCTTTGTTTCATCAGTCCACAGGACCTTCTTCCAAAATGTAACTGGCTTGTCCAAATGTGCTTTTGCATACCTCAGGTGACTCTGTTTGTGGCATGCTTGCAGAAACGGCTTCTTTCGCATCACTCTCCCATACAGCTTATCCTTGTACAACGTGTGCTGTTTTGTTGATCGATGCACATTGACACCATCTGCAGCAAGATGATGCTACAGGTCTTTGGAGGTGTTCTGTGGATTGTCCTTGACTGTTCTCACCATTCTTCTTCTCTGCCTTTCTGATATTTTTCTTGGCCTGCCACTTCTGGGCTTAACAAGAATTGTACCTGTGTTCTTCCATTTCCTTACTATGTTCCTCACAGTGGAAACTGACAGTTTAAATCTCTGAGACAACTTTTTGTATCCTTCCCCTGAACAACTATGTTGAATAATCTTTGTTTTCAGATCATTTGAGAGTTGTTTTGAGGAGCCCATGATGCCACTCTTCATAGGAGATTCAAATAGGAGAACAACTTGCAAGTGGCCACCTTAAATACATTTTCTCATGATTGGATACACCTGCCTATGAACTTCAAAGCTCAATGAGGTTACAAAACCAATTTAGTGGTTTAGTAAGTCAGTAAAAAGTAGTTAGGAGTGTTCAAATCAAGAAATTGATAAGGGTGCCCATACTTTTGCACCGGTCAAATTTTGTTTAAAAATCCAGAAATATTACTCAGTCCATCAGTTATTAGATATATCAAACTGAAATAGCTGTTGCAAAAACCCAAATTGTTATAAAGAAAAAAGGTTAACATTAATAGGGGTGCCCAAACTTTTTCATATGACTGTATGTATCATTTTTGGAGAAGGCTCAGGAGCTGAGCACCCTCCCTCCACATGTGGCAGACTCTGGCTATATTAGCTAGGTGGCATCTGTCTATAAGAGACAAGGCCAGAGATTACCTGCAGCCATGCTTGTTAAGTATTTAGTAATTGGAATATGCCGATAGGAGTCAGTGAGAGTAGCTTTGCGCATCCATTTAAATGTCACTGTTAGAAATTGACAATGAAATGTTTAACATGCGCAACCTGAGCTAATCTCAGGCCATAGGCCAAAGTGGACTTCATGGAAGATGACAAAGGGGGTGTAACGCCTGCCTGGATCCACAGACTCAGATGGGCTGTAATGGGGAGGCTAGAGGGAAGCCACTCACCAAGCAGGACCCCCAGAACCCTGAAACCCTTTAACCCCTCTACAGGGATTTGGAATTACACAGGGAACTGGAGATCACTACCTGTGGAAGGCTGCAGTCCGATGAGAGTAGTAGTCAGGCAGGGTCAAACCAGGAATTGCGGAACAGGGACAGAATCGGCAGGCAATGACGTAGTCAGCAAACGTAGCAGAGGTCAAATCCGGATCGGGCAGCGAGGTACAGAAACAGTAGGCAGAAGTCAACACACAGGAATCACCAACAGAATAGGATGTAACAGGAGCCAGAAAAATCAGAACTATCTCTGGCAGTGGTCATGTGACAGGAGGGGGAATAAGAAGGGTGTGGTGTCTTCCCATTGGCTGTAGCTGAACGCTGGCAACTTCAGCTGGAAAACACATGCCACCCACAGTCAGCCAGCGGTACTCAAGCTAATCCAGCCCAGTGGATGATCAGAGCCTGCGCCCACCGCTGGCATTGACTCCTCTCCCATCACCAGCACCATCCACGGCAGGAACACGGCATCGCCTGGCGATCGGAGCAGAAGTCGCTGGAGCAGACTCTGGCGGTGACGTAACAGGGGGGGACAACTGTTAAAAGAAAAATTTTAAAAAAAAGCGAGACTGTATTTTTCAAAACTGCATACCGACAAGCCAGATTTTGGCACATCACGTTAGCACTAAATTCATAGAATGAAGTATACAAAAAAAATAACATTGTACCTACTGTGAAACATGGAGGATGTTTTGTAGCTGCTTTGCTGCATCTGCCACAAAGTGCCTTGAATCTGTACAGGGTGCAATAAAATCTTAAAACTATCAAGATATTCTAGAGTGAAATATTCTGCCCTGTGTAGAAAGCTTGATCGGTATCGCAGGTCATGGGTCCTCCAATAGGATAATGATCCAAACACACACAGTTAAAAATATGGCTATATAAAATATGGCTATATAAAATATAAAAAGAATGGCTAAGAATAAAGCATTGGACTCTTCTGAAATTGCCTACTATGAGTCCTAATCTGAATCCTATTGAACATCTGTAGAAGGAGCTGAAACCTGTAGTCTGGAGAAGGCCCCTTCACTCCTGAGACTGCTGGAGCAGTTTACTCATGAAGAATGGGCCAAAATACCTGTGGACAGAAGTATCATTGAGAGTTGAAGAAATCTTTTGTTTCCAGTGAGTGTCTGAAAGGATTGTGCAAAAAAATATTAAGTTTAGGGAACCATCATTTTTGTCCAGGCGTATTTTCATTATTCATTTATTTATTATTCAAATTTTCTGTTAAACCATTTAAAAGCTAGTCTAATTTTCATTCGTTCATATCTAGTAAGTTTAATTTGAATTTACTTTGGTCAGTTTCAAGCTGTTTCAGTGACCACTGGCGGTTATATTATGCCATTGCAGTAGCAGTGCCTACTTATGTCACTTTTGGATTGCCAAAAAATTAGCTGGATTTCTGTAAGCCTCACCCAAAAGTGGGCTTTGTCATTTGGTTTTGGCTAATCCTGGATTAGTTTAGGAACTGAGACTCAAACATCCCTATTTTATCAACAGAGATATTGACATGTATTTTTTAAATTCTAGTCAATCTGTAAAGAGGTGGACAGGCTGTCACATTCCCACCTAAAGGCACCAATTGTAGTTATGTAATGTTTGTTTTCCTGTGGAAACAAGTGTTAAGTTCCCTGTGGTTTCCAGTACTAACCATTGGCCACAAGAGGTCCCTGTCTTTCTTTTAATTCTTATATAGACACTTGTTTGGAAAGTACAGGGTTAATAACAGTTAAATAGACACCTTTAACAAGGAAACAAGTGTTGTGTGTGTGTGTGTATCAAGAGAAGGAGCAAGTCCAGCAAGAAACCTTTACTGTCAACAGATATCTACCATACAGGCAAATGGGTAATACAGGCTAGTAAGACTTTTGTGGGAGTGAGTCCAGTGTTGGCCAGATGTGGAGGACCTTAGGAAGAAAAAGGATCTTTCCAGCTGAAAATACAAGAACAGGGAAGCGGCTCTAGGAACGGCCATTGTAAGGGATCACAGCTAATAGTCTGGGTACAGGGTTTACAGCATAACACATTGACCTGTATGGCCCCGTATTAGGAAGATGAAGGTTCATGACATCTGTTCTGTCTATCTAACGTTCACAAGTGAAGTGCCGTCATCCGAAACCATTGTGTATGTGTGTCTGAATTACGCAGAAGTGAGTATGAAGTATACTACCTGCTACCCTTTGTATGTAAGTGTATTGCTCAGTGAAAACGACTCTATTTTAACAAATTTGGCTGCCTTCCGCATCTCGGGGATAAAGGAGTGTAGCGCCACAAACAGAGGGGCAGGACTGAATCTGAAGGTGTCCACAGCAGCAACAATACCACCACACTCACCCAGGACCCCAAGAATCCCTTGTTTTCTGTAGTGTGCCGAGACATGGAAAGAAAGTACCTCGTCCATGGCTACCCCCCAGAGCCACGTCACAAATGTAATAAATTACTACCCAGTTTCTATAAGATATTTTAAGCCATTCTCTGTATGCTATTTGCATATTCTACTCTGTATGCATAATATCTCTTATTAACTGTCAAGCTCCCCAAAAACTTTAACACCCTCAGGCATATGACTACATTATATTGCGTAATTTCTATTGCTTCTAAACATGTAAATTATAAATAGCACATGTAAATGAAACCTTGAAGTGGGGGACGTAATAAGATCCATTTTATGTGTGTAAGAGATCGTTATGAGAAGTAAATATAAATTACCAGGCACATTACTTGTGTGATGAGTTGTGCCACATTTAACTAGCACTTTACAAAATCATTTTACAGTTTGCTCTTAATAACATTTGCATAATTTGCAGTGCCGGTATTCTTAGGTGTCAGGAAGGGATTAATAATTACCACATTTAACTAAAGAACTGTGTTTTTTCCCATTTGCACAAATCCCCACTGTCCATTAGAGACAGACTTTGTTTTTAGCTGTAAGAAGCTATGATAATTTTTGCAAGCCTTGGGACATTGCAACATAATTAGGTTATTAATGGAGGAATTGTTAAACAGTCTTTTATGTAATAAACAAAGACGGTGCCAAATAGCATTTAGGATGTTATTGCAAGGCGGACATTTCCCTGTGCTGTGATTGAACCTGATAACCGGCGCGCAAGGCTATGTGCAATATCGCGAGGGCTGCTGGGTCTTGTGAATTGTCCATAAATTGTTTTTTGCACCAGAGACATATAAAGAAAGTCTACTGATGTAGGCTCATGAAGTTATTATAATCCGCTTATATTTGTGGCTTTCACAGGACACCTGGTGATTTAATAGACCCACAGTTCAGTGCTATCAAGTGCCTATTTGATGCTTACAACCTATATGCTGTTCTGTTAAGCTGCTTTACCTTCCAGGGGCCTTCTATAAGCCATTTGAAGTGAAATACAATGTGTAGAATTTTTTTATTACATTTATAATTTTAGGTTACAGCGGAAAGGACAAAGCACCCTCCTAGAAATTTTATATGAGCTCAAGGTTAGCTGATCTGGGGTCATCGGTCTTGGAGTTCATGCAACGCTGCATGGTTTATAGAACTACATCCCTCTGTACAAACTATTCATACCCCCATAAGGGGTACTACTGGCATAAAACGTGCCCCTGTGTCATGCACTGTCCGAATCCGCACACGGGTCGGACTCTGTTTACTTTGCAGAGTCCGACAAGCAACTTGGTCTCTCTTAAGTGCTCAGCTTGGCTGGAAGTCGGCTCCCAACCTTACATTAGTTAATCCTTTTTGGAGCAGTGTGCTACTCTTCTTAGACCCAGGTTTCTAATTACCATAAAAAGCTGGTCTCCTCCTATTTAAGGCTGGGGAGTGTAGTAGGGGACCGCCAAAGCTAGTTTCTGCTTGAAGTTACAATATCCCGGTGTCCGTGGTGATCCTCTATTTGGTGACTAGTAATTTGTTGTCTGCTCTGTATGATAGCTCCCTGGTGTGACTTTCTCCTTTCCCTTTGGTTTATTCCCTCCGGTGTCTTTTTGTCTCTCCTCTGTGGATATTTGCAATGTGAGTTTCTGTTTTACCCCTTTGTCTTGTGGGAGGTGTATTACTTCGTGTCCTGCCCAGCCCTGGGTTGGGGATGCGAAGGTATTAGGTGAGGGGCTGACAGGAGACAAGGCCAAGCTGGAGGCTCGACTCTGACTACCTTGAAGTCTACTGTTGAGATAAGGGACAGCACAGGGTCCCCAGTCTTAGGGTCAGCCTAGGAGCCCCTGTTTCATCTGTACTTCCCCATGACACCCTGATTGCATGCTGATTCTCAGCATGCTCAGGCTCTATTTGGGGACTTAGCAGCACCCAATAGTATATTTAAATTAGTTTCATCCACAATATATGATAAAATTGATATAATGTCAGTTAGCTGAAAGTTTACAGTAGCTAAAATATTCTCTGTCAGATTGTTATTATGGCTCCTGCCTGGTACCAGTGTCAGCAGGTTACTAGGATGGAACAACGCAGAAAAGGATGACGCGGGGGTATCTTAAACAAGTGCCTTATATATGAGAAACGGAATGGCACAGGTGATGATAATAAAACAGATTATACTATAAAAAGGATTTCAGTGATACAGGTGAATATGAAGCTCAAACAATCACTACATAGATCAAACAGTAGATTTTACAGTATATTATTATGTAATTCAATAACTTCAATTTTACAATACCAGCGATTAGAACAATACTATTATTCTTCTATTACAGATCCCTGTGTATTAAAGCAATTTTAGTAAAATGCTGATTTTCAAATCAGCATTTTACTAAAATTGCTTTAATACACTGGGCATTCTGAAGATGTCGGCAGTGGGGACTTCAAAGAAATGGCGGTCAGAGTTGGTGAATGTGCAGATGAGAACTTGAGCCGACATTTTGATATATTTGAAGCCCTTACAACCGACATCTTCAGAAAGGCCTGTGCCTGGCCACCCGCTGCACAGAGCAGCACCGCCCGCCGCACAGAGCTACACAGAGCAGCGCTGTAAAAAGCAGAGCCCACAGCATAGCGCACAGCATTGCCCTGTCTCCTGTGACCCCTCTCCACCATCCCCTGGTAATCTACATTCAGATTTTAAGACACACTCCTCATTTTCTTCCCAAATTTTTGGGAGGAAAAGTGTGTTTTATAATCCGAAAAATACGGTATGTCACTGTTTGTCTCGTGTTCACCTCTATCATCCCTGCATCACCACTTTAACTTCAGTTATTGTCTCACAGGCCCTAATGGGATTCAACATTATTTTCCACTAGGCTGTAAGTTCTTCTTGACAAGTAGCTTCCTAAGTTTGGTATGGTGGCTGGCTTTTTCTTCTGGAGCATAGCCCCAGTCCCCTCTTAGTACCAGATGACTAATCAAGAAGCAAAGGCTTACAAACATGATCTTTTATCGATATTCAGTACTCAATCTTCTATAGTATTCGATATTCCAGTCAGCCCAGGTCACAATGTTCCCTTTGGATAGGGTCACAATGTTCCCTTCAGCTCAGTTCCCAGCTTCTTCTCTCAGCTCTGATGTAACCCAGGCCTCTCTTGGGATCTGACTGCCCTCAGACGCTTCTATGGCAATGTTGGCTGTAAGCTATCTTTGCTGCCACACGGCTATCCTGGTATAGACTCTGGTGCCATCTCCACCCTAGCCAGGTCTTTTATATTTAACAACTGTGCCACAACTGTCACCTGACTCTGCCTCTCTTCTTTTCTTCCCTAGAGGAACGAGCTCTTCAGTTTCTCTTACTGGCCTTCTCTCCACGTTTCTTCTGTACTTATTACCTTCTGCCAGCAGAGGGCAATGTTTATTTGCATTTACTTCTGCATTCCTTTATTATTATTATTATTATTATTATTATTATTATTTATTTATAGAGCACCATTAATTCCATGGTGCTGTACATGAGAAGGGGGTTACATACAAAATACGTATACAAGTTACAGTAGACAGACTAGTACAGAGGGAAGAGGGCCCTACCCTTGCGGGCTTACATTCTATAGGATTATGGGGAGGAGACAATAGGTGGGGTGTAGGTCAGGCGGCGGCTCCGCACGGTGGTCGGGCGGCAGCTCCGCACGGTGGTCGGGCGGCAGCGAGTTCATTGTAGATTGTAGGCATTTCTGAACATTTCTTTACAAAACATTCCCATGGCATCCTGCAAACAAAAAAAGTTCAGATTACAATGAATAGTTTCATTGGTTTATGTTGCATAATAAGTAGAGTAATCAGATTTATTTAGACCAGTTAACTGTTTTTTAGCCTTGCTTCATCTTTGGTTCTATTTTGTCTCAAGAATCCCATTTTATTTCATATTTGCTTTTATTCAGTTATTAGCTGATAGGTTTTGATGCACTCTATGTAAGTACAATCAGCACTCTTAAAATTTGGGCTCTGTGTGGTAACTCTGTAAACATCTGTGGGGGTACTCTGATCTGAAAACAGGCTCTGTGGCAGCACTCTTAACGTTTTACATCTGTGGGAGTACTCTGATCTGAAAACAGGCTCTGGGTGGCATTCTTAGGGTATGTGCACACGTAGCTTTTTTTTCAGCGCGGAAAAAAACGCACCCTCTGGCAGAGGGGAGAATTGTAAACAATGCTTTTTTGAGAAAAAGGCATCGAAAACGCATGCGTTTTTCATGCGTTTTTCATGCGTTTTTCATGCTTTTTTCATGCGTTTTTCATCCGTTTTTTTAGGTGCGTTTTTTAAGACTTGTCAGTGTTAATAAAGTTGGTTGAACACAGACCTTTGGAAAAAAAAACCTGTGATGTCATTTCCTTCTCCACATTCTGTTTGGATAAATGGGAGGGCTTGGAATGGAAGGAGCACCATTTGAATTTTGGAAAAGTTGAAATAAACTTCGCGCACCATGTCACATTAGCAGAGCCCCTTGGGTACCTATACGTCAGAAAACCCCCACAAGTGACCCCATTTTGGAATCTGCACCCCTCAAGGATTTTATTCAGGAGTATATTAAGCATTTTGAATCCACAGCTACTTCACCCAAAATGTTGCTGTAGCAACAATATTCTCACTTTTAGGCCCGTTTCACACGTCAGTGAAAAACAGTGACATTTTTCACTGGCGTGTAAAACATGCACATGTCCCTCCGTGTGCCGTGAATCACGGCACACATGGGTTGTCTAAGTGCAATCCGGGCTCCGTTCTCCGTGGCCCGTGATTGCACTTAGAGATTAACTCACCTCTGCCCGCTCCCGCTCTCCATGGTGCTGATCGCTCACGCGGTGCAGCATCCGGCTGGCGCTGACCCCCGCAGCAGCTGCTTCCGGGTCGGCTGTGTCGCGCATCATGAATATGCGCGACAATAATGAGCCGGCTCAGAAGCAGCAAGCAGAACGGGCTGCAGAGGACATCGCTGGACGCCGGGTGAGTAAAAATGATTTTTATTTTAAAAGCACTTTTTTTCTGGCACGTGTTTCACGGATCACACCACTGCGTGGTCCGTGGAACATCAGTGATGCCAGAAAAAATGGACATGTCTCCGTGCGGCTATCACGCACACGCGGGTACGCCGCACGGAGACACGTGCAATGAAAAATCACTGATGTGTGAGCAGACCCATTCATTATAATGCGTCTGCGTATGTCAGTGATTCTGGTACGTTTAAAAAAAAAAGCACAAACGTACCAGAATCACTGACGTGTGAAAGAGGCCTAAGGCTATGTGGCCATGATCCAGCGACACGGCGTCCAGTACACAGTGTCAGCCTCCTGCAGAGATGTGAGTGTTGTCCACGGGAGAACGCAGCTGGCCATGCCCACGATTTGGGTTCAGGCTGCTGTGGAGCTCTATGCTACCTGCAGAGAACACTCTCGTCTCCGCAGCATAAATTGACATGCTGAGGCTCAGGAAGCCATGCCACCGGTCAGTTTATGCTGCGGAGAAAAGAAGCACAGTGGGCATGAGATTTCTAAAAATCCTCCCACTGTGCTTCTACTGCACAACGCAGCGTCATGGACGCAGGGAAAACAATCTGCGCCCAAAACGCTGCAAACCCCGATTGTGGGCATCCAGCCTAAAAAGCGTCAATGGAGGTCAAATATATATACAACGTCCCACCCCCCCCCTGCATATTCTAAGCTGGCACCTTTAGTACCTTTCATGTGGCACTAAAGGGTGCCTAGCCTAGTTTTTATCACAAAAACAAAAAAAAAAAATGGCGTGGGGTCCCCCCTATTTTTGATAGCCAGTCAGGGTAAAGCAGACAGCTGTAGCCTGCAAACCACAGCTGGCAGCTTCATCTTGTCTGGTGATCAATTTGGAGGGCTCCCCAGGTGTTTTTTTTTTATTTATAAATAAAAATAATAATAAAAAAAAAATAACATGGGGTCCCCCCAAATTAGATCACCAGCCAAGGTGAAGCTGACAGCTGAGGTCTGGTATTCTCAGGGTGGGAAGAGCCATGGTTATTGGACTCTTCCCAGCCTAAAAATAGCAGGCCGCAGCCGCCCCAGAAGTGGCGCATCCATTAGATGCGCCAATCCTGGCGCTTCGCCCCAACTCATCCCGCGCCCTGGTGCGTTGGCTAACGGGGTAATAAATGGGGTTGATACCAGATGTGTAATGTCACCTGGCATCAAGCCCAGCAATTAGTGATGTCACGGCGTCTATCAGATACCCGACATAACTAATTGACAGTAAACAAAAGCAAAAAAAGACAACAAAAAAATTTTTATTAGAAAAAACACTCCCCAAATCATTCCCTTGTTCTCCAATTTAATAAAAAAAATGGGTCCGCAGAAATCCATATGGACGTCCCACGTCGCCTCTGGACCTTCTAGAATATGGGGGACACGTTCAGGGAACGTATCCCCCATTTTCTAGGAGGGCAGACCCTCCATTTGAGGAGAGTGGGTGCAAAAATCTGCACCCACTCTCCCCGGGTCACAGCTGCAGACTGCCGAGCAGCCAGCACAGCTCACACTGAACACAGTGCTGGCTGTCAGCTGCTCTGCTCATGTGACCGGCCGGCGTCTGCTGTGAAGGAGGAGGGGGCCGCGGGGGATCAGCGCTGCGACCGGACAGGTATGTATGACACCGGGGGGAATTGGGGTGAACGGGCAGGGCCTGGGGGCATTTTTCTGTCGCATGTCTCAAGGTACATGCGACAGATACATAGGAACAGGGCGGCCGGTGCGCTACTGTGCGCGCGGCCATGTTGGATTTTCGGGAGGGGGGTCGGAGGTCGGGGCGGGCACATTGGTGACACCAGGGGCTTTGCCAGGAAGTGAGGTCAACAGGAAACCTCTTGACCTCACTTCCAGGTTAATGCCTGCGTTCTGGCGTGCCGACAAAGGCCGCGGACCGCAACAAAAAAGCAGCTCACTGCGGCGTAGCTGCGTTCTGACCCCACATCATTGATTTCAATGGGGGGAGAAGGCAGCCACAACGCACAAAAGAAGTGACATGCTGCTTTTCTTTCCGCACCGATTTTTGGCATCCAAAACGCTGCGGAAAGAAACGCAGCGTGTGCACTGATTTTTCAGCTTTCCCATACACTTTGCTGGGAAAGCTGAACACATGCAATTTGCCACTGAAACGCTGCGGTTCAAAACGCAGCGTTTCCGCGGTAAAAAACGCAACGTGTGCACACAGCCTTAAAGTTTTTGCTCTGTGGGGAACTCTTAAAACAGGCTCTGTGGAGGAACTCAACATTTTTATTTTATTCATTTACTTCCCATTTAACCATGATTACTATTGTGACAGAACCCCTTTAAGTCATTTCCCTATCCACATTTGTTTGCAGGGCAATTGTCCCTGTCATACCCCTTTTTGCTTTATTTGCAGCCACCTAGGGGAATTACGACCCTTTTACAGCCATTTTACAGTATCAAAGTTCACGTCCCCATTTATTTCTATTGGATTCAAGGTCCAGAGTCAAGTTTGAGTCACGTTCAGGTACCGATCTGAACTTCTAATTACAGTTCGGACGAACCAGGCAAAACCGAATCCACTCATCCTTACTTGTAATTCTTGTTGTATCTGTCTTAAAAGTCTAAATTTCCTCTTGATCAACAGTTTGTTGTTTTATAAAAAATATGTTAAATCACAATCACTTTATCTCAATATTTTACTTTTTGTTTGTATTGCATTTTTTATTTATCTTTATGTAGATTTCAAATAGTGTTTTTTCTATTCGTGCAATATGTAACCATTTGTCATTTGAAATAAATTGTGTTTTACAGATCACTGATTTAATGACTGAGTTGTCTGATGAACGATTCAAAGGTGAAGTTGCTTGTCAAGTTTTGGAAGGTGAAAGAGCTGAGAGACTAAGGGTGACACGTGAAATTAAGGAGATGCAGGTAAGTTCTTAAAGTATATAAATGTTACAGACAGAGCTCTTAAGTATATATATATATATATATATATATATATATATATATATATATATATACAGTATATATTAGTAGGAGTCTCCACACTTTTTTATACAAGATTTGCAGAGGTGTATCTATAGTAAAGTAGCAATTGCACCAAGATTTATTATCTAAGGTAGATAACAAAGACCTTTTGCATTGAGGCGCCGGAGTTTTTAGTTACTGTTTTGTTGATATAATTTTATCTCCACATTCCTATGCAACTATACATCTTTTTTCTATAAGTATAGTATAATTTTATGAAGTTTTGCTGTGATACTCGTGTATGTCTCTGGTTTTGGCAGATCATTATGACCCAAACTCATCACAACAGGCTATTTTCTTGCTTGACTTGATGATGAGGCATGTTGGAATATCATGCCTCTTAATGAATCAGGAGCATCTGATGAGTGGCATGCACCTCCGTGTTCTACACCAGAAATCTGATCCCAATGCTGACTGGAGCAAGATTTCTGGCTTAGGAAATGGCACAGTTCATCATGAATTAGATGAGCTGTGGTGTCACGCTCCCACCTTGACCTCCTCCGTCCTCAGATCTGCCCATATTGGCAGGGAGAAAATGTTGAAAGTCACAATATTTGTTTGCAACTCCAAGTTGCAAAAACCTTTTGTAACTTTTCAAAGCAATTTACACCAGAATTCTGGCAAAATTACCTTGATGAATTAAGGCCTGTATGTTCTGAAATGTTGATCCTATTCTGTTATACCAAATGTGATTCATTAGAACATAAATCATGCCTTTGTCTCAATGAAAGTTCACTCCAAAGACAAAATCACATATTGTATTTCTTTTGTACTCAACATATGGACCAATTTTCATCAGTGTTAGATCCAATTTTCAATTACTTGGGCCCATGTGTCCGTTTTTATCAAATGTGTGTTTTTTATTTTTCTCGTATGAAAGATATATGAGTTTCCCAAGCTTTTTGTACCAACTAGTTAATAAATAGTGATGAGAGATCCTAAACTGCAAAATTCAGGGTCCGTACTGGACACCTAGGGTGTGTGCATGGACCCCGAACATGGACTTCTCAGGGAAATCCTTGTTACTGTTCAGGTTTGGACGCCTGGATAAAAGTAAAAAGGAAGAAATACGGGAATTAAATCTGGACAATTATACTTACCGAGCTTTCGCGTGGCTGTCACATTGTTTCCAGGTCAGTTTATTAAATCTTATCAATATTCCCTGCTTCCCTCACCAACCCTTCGTGACAACATCTGTGATTAGTTGCAGTTAGACTGCACCCCCACCCTCTGTGCCGGCATCTGTGATTGATTGCCCTTACACTAGTTGCCTGGCTCCCCAAAATTAAGTGTAAAAATAAATAACTGGAAAAAATGGTGTAGGTTCCCTCATATTTTGAAACCCAGTGCAGATAAAGCAGACAGCTAGAAGCTGTAGACCTCAGCGGTGTGCTTTATCTTTGCTGTGCCTTACAATGCAAGGGACCCCATGCAGCTTTTTAAAAATTATTTAAATAAATAATTTTAAAAAAATCGTGTGGGGTCCCCCCCAAATTTGATACCCAGTCAAGTTATAGCAGACAGCTGGGAGTAGATGTTCTCAAGTTGGGGAGGCCTGTGGTTATTGGGCCCTTCCCAGCCAAAAAATGACAGCTCGCAGCCACCCAATAAGTGGTGCATCTATGAGATGCTCCGATTTTGGCACTTTCCCCCGGCTCATCCTGATTGCCCTGGAGCGGTGGCAATCAGGGTAATATAAAGGGTTAATGACAGCTGTGATTTGTCAAAAAATCACAGCTGCCACAAAGCCCTGGATTAGTAATGGGTAGGTGTCTATTGATCCACCGTTACAGATTGTGTAAGTAAAAAGAAATAAACACAAAACACAGAAAAAAATACTGTATTTAAAAAAAGAAAAACAAAAAACCCACCTTCTTTTTCCAATTTATTAACCCCCAAAACACTTAGGTCTGAATTAATCCACAAAACAACGTCCCATGATCCCGGCTCTGCTACATTTTGACGTCACAGTGCACAAGGACATTATAAAATGTGACCTATCACTGAGGCCTATGGGAAACACTTATGGAGCCACAGCTGTGGAGCAGTGATGTCAGTGAGTTAACCTGAGATCACAGATGTTGGTTCCCTGGTACCCGAGCAGTGACCTCAGTTGGACTTACCTGAGGTGAAGTCAATGAACTCAGTGAACATACCTCAGATGGACTCATTGAACTCAGTTCAAGACTACTGGATTAAGCTATGTGTGCACTTGGAGTATTTGGCTGGAGAAATCTCTGCACCAACTCTACATCTCCTGGCAGAAAAACGCACCAAAAACAAGTAAAAAATGCATTGAGTTTTTGGTGCAATATTCTGCCAGGAGATGCAAAAATTTCAATGAGTTCATTGGAGGTGAGTTCACCTAAGGTAACAGCTGGCGGTTCCCATGGTACCCCAGATGGGACATCAGAAGAATGCATTGAACTCAATGTCATATTAGGCTATGTGCGCACATTGAGTATTTGATTGCAAAAATTTCTGCACCAAATATGCATCTCCTGGCAGAATAACGCACCAAAAATGCAATGGTTTTTTTTTACATGTTTTTGGTGCATCTTTCTGCCAGGAGATGGTAATTTGGTCCAGAAATTTCTGCAACCAAACACTCAATGTGCGCACATAGCCTAATCCAGTAATCCGTCATTGAGTTCAGTGAGTCCACTTGAAGTCACAGCTGGGGTAACATAGTAACCGACAGCTGTGATCTCAAGTGAACTCACAGACATCACTGCTCTAACAGCTGCGGCTCCGTCAGCGTGTTCCGGACTAGGCAGTGATTGGTGACGTTTCCTAATGTGACCGTGCACTGCAACCTCAGGATGTAGCAGAGCCAGGATTGTCATGGGACTTTGGGATGTAGATTATTTCAGATCTGAAGGGGTTTTTTGAAGTTAAGTTGGAAAAACAGGGTGAGGTTTTTCTGTTTGTTTTTTGAATAAAAGATTTTTCTCTGCATTTTGTATTTATTTATTTTTATTTACATGATTAGTAATGGGGGTCTCATAGACCCCTATCCATCATATCTGTCATTAACCCCTTATATTATCTCAGTTTCCACCTCTCCAGGGCAATCAGGATGAACTGAGTGAGAGCCAGGATTGGAGCATCTAATAGATGAACCATCTCTTGGATGGCTACAGGCTGCTATTTTTAGGCTGGGGAGGACCCATTAACCATGGGCCTCCCCAGCCTGAGAACACTAGCCACCAGCTGTCTACTTTATCTTGGCTGGGTATCAAAATTGGGGGGACCTTACGCCATTTTTTAAAATGATTTATTTAAATAATTAAAGTGACATATGTAATCCCTCGTATTTTGATACACAGCGACGATAAAGCTGGGGGTTGTAGCTTCCAGCTACCTGCTTTATTTGCGATAGGTATCAAAACATGAGGGACCCTACACATTTTTTTCCAGTTATTTATTTATTTTTACACTCCACATTGGGGGACCACACAGGTAGTGTGAGGGCAGGGGTAGGGGCACAGTCTGACAGTAAATAATAATAGATGCTGTCACAGAGGGAGGGTGGAGAAGCAGTGAATATTCATAAGGTTTAATGAGCGGACCAGGAAACAGTATGACAGCTGTGCAGAAACTCAGTAAGTATAATTGTTCTGCTTTAATCCCCATTTTGCTTCCTTTTGCAGCCCCCTAGCCCTTATTAACACCATTTTTGTAGCACTTAAGTTTGGGTTCCCATAGACTTATATGGGAATTAGTGTTTTGGCTCAAGTTCAAGTCGAGAGCGGTCTCGAACCGGACAATTTTTTAAAGTCCGGCCAAACCCGGAGAACCCAAAAATATATAGGTTCGTCCACCTCTATCAATAAATAGCCAGCAACACATGGATGCAACATTGATGTAATACGTGTGCTAACCTTTTTTTTGTAAACCCCTTCACTTTAATAGGTAAGTTTGGTCAACCATATGGACCACACTCAGGCATGAATTCACTGTTTTTTTTTAAAGAACATGTGCCTGCAATGAAACAGAAATGTGAAGAGGCGCATAGACTTTAATATGTCAATTTTCTGTCCATTAAAAAGCTAAATAAAATTAGAAAATGTAAATAGGTTGTACGTTCATTCTAAAGTCTAAATGGAGTGCTTTTGATACAGTTTTTGTACACACAGATTTATATTTTAATCTTTCTCTGTACAAAAATAAAAACTGGCAATTAAAACAAAAAGATATTAGCACTTAAATCTTAACAGAGACCTTCATGTAAACCATCAATTTTAAGATACATTTACAAATCTGTAAATACTAACAAATATAAAAATTGGCGATGAAAAAAAATAATAATTCCGCTTCAAATGGAAGAATAAAGTAGTCACAGACATACTGATTTCAGAGCTATGTTACTTTTTTTTTTCTTGTGGCCATTTTCATTTAATATTTGGTTATCTTTCACAGGGCCAGATTAGAAGTTTTCTTCATTTTGTGCCTGTACAGAGGAGTCCTTGATATTTATGAGCTATGGTTCTATATTGCGCTTAAGAGAGAAAGCTGGAAATCAGCGAGGAGAGCCATAGCTTAAGAACTCCTCAGTGCATGCACATAATGGAGAAGACTTCTCAACTTGGCTGACATTGCAGCAGGTAGCAAGAGTTTGTAAGACAATTGCTGCAAGGAAAGCAAAATATGATACCTCTATAGAATCAGGATTGCTTCCAATAATTTATTCTGTACTCACACAGGGCATAATAAACATAATAATAGATTGCCTTTACATGCTAGAATTAGGTGAATGATTTAGTACATTGTATCCTTGTACTTTGTATGTATGTGGTATGTTTCTGTTTATCCTTATGTTAGTAGTCATCTGTTCCAGGGTGCTGAGGCTGTGTTGTTGATTTTTCTTTTTATCACAACATATATTCTCCAAAGACATTTATATGTATATCCTCTGCGTAGATGTAGGTGGTAATACCAAAATCAATTATTAAAATATTAAAAGTATGCGGTTTTGTGAAAATCAGTGACCTCAATATGTACGAACGAATGATAACTTAATTCTCGTTCAAGTTATTTTGCCTACTTACAAAAATATGTAATTTGTTTTTACTAAGATGAAGTATGAACAAATGCAGAAAAGTCTTGAGTCTGTATCTAAGCAGCTAGAAGAAACTAATCAGCAAATCCAACTTCGAGAACTTGGAACAAGTAGTCCAGAAGGAGGTAAGAATAAACATTATTGTCCTCCTCTACTCTGACCCAGCAACTTGTTAAGTAAAATTCATATTAAGGAATTCAGTGAATGCATTATCATCTACATAATTAAGTATGGAAAAAGGTTCAATCAATGTTAAACTTTGATTAGTACTTTGTGAAATCATTGTATTTATCGGTCTTCTGTGCTGTATGCTTATCAGATACTGCAAACTAATTATGATATACCGTAATGACTGGACTGTGCAGAGCAGCTGACAGAAGTGAGCACTGAAATTAGAGATATAATCCTATCAGGCATTTGTTTGCTATAGAAAATAATGTAATTTTCAGATAATTCCAGAGTAAATAATATTAGAACACTCATCAGCGATTTTCACATACAAAGAAGAACATTCAAGGGAATCTGTCAGCAGGTTTTTCCTTTGTAATCTGAAGACAGCATGTTGCAAGGGTTAACACAGAGAATTCAGGGATGCCTTTTTTGTCAAGGTCCAATCTGCGGTTTATTTGCTATGTTTGTTTAAGCAGTATGACTTAATCATTCCTTGGACTACAATTTCACGTGCCCGCAGTCTGACATGCCCCCTCCACTGATTGACACCTCACTATCAATGTATCAATGCTCAATCACTATTGAGAGCCTGGTGTGGGCGGTGGCAGCTTTCTCAGCTCTGTCACATGGATTTAAAAACTGATTGTGTTAAAATGGCTGCACTTAGTTATCTAAGTGATACATTGTTGGATTCAAGATTTTTTTGCCTACATCATGCTGCTCTCAGATGAGTTAGCAAAAACCAGATGACAGATTCTCTTTAATTCACAGCGAAGCTACTCTCTACTAATTAAATTTCCTTTTTATATTCTGAGGTTTCTCCAAACACCAAAGCATAATCATTTTCACCCGTCTGATCCTCACTACATCTTCTGATCATCGCTGCTTCCACTAAAATCCTTGGGAGGGTTCCAAGCAAGCGCACAAAAGGTCATGATGTCACAACGTGCTCTGTTACCTTACGTGGGGATTTCAGAGTGAGTGAGGACCAGACAGATGATGGTGTAACATTTTAGTAGAATTTCAATTCCATTCACGTATATTTGTTCATCTCTACAGAATATCTGTTGTAATTCACATTCTACTGACCAAAACTTAAACCTCCAAGAAGGCTCACAGGACAAATATTTTTTAGCCTGATTGGAAAAATTTTGTATAATAAATCTCATATGAAACAAAAATCAATCCATAATAGATATTATATAAACTGTGGCTCTCAATAGCCACCAAATTCATCCCCTATTCACTTTTTATACTAAAATTTGACTATAGTTACATCTTGGGATGTTGAACAGATTGTTAAGACAAAAAAAAAAACATTTTTATGAGTAAATGTTTTTTGTTTAGGAGCAGATGAATGGCAAGTGCGATTTGACTGTGCCCAAACTGAAATCAACTTTTTGAGGAAGAGGCTTACACAATTTGAAGAACGACTAGAATCTGAGAAGTCCTATAAGAGGGAATTGGAGCAAAAGGTAAAACAAATAAGTCGATGAACACAATATTTTTCTATTTTTCTCCTATTGAATGTGATGGAAATGTGTATTTTTCAACTGTATTAACCTTGTGACTTTATATATATATATATATATATATATATATATATATATATATATATATATATATATATATATACATACAGTGCTTACAAGTAGTATTCAACCCCCTGCAGATTTAGCAGGTTTACACATTCGGAATTAACTTGGCATTGTGACATTTGGACTGTAGATCAGCCTGGAAGTGTGAAATGCACTGCAGCAAAAAAGAATGTTATTTCTTTTTTTTATTTTTTTTTTAAATTGTGAAAAGTTTATTCAGAGGGTCATTTATTATTCAACCCCTCAAACCACCAGAATTCTGTTTGGTTCCCCTAAAGAAGTATTTCAGGCACAAAGAACAATGAGCTTCACATGTTTGGATTAATTATCTCTTTTTCCAGCCTTTTAAGACCCTCCCCAAACTTGTGAACAGCACTCATATTTGGTCAACATGGGAAAGACAAAGGAGCATTCCAAGGCCATCAGAGACAAGATCATGGAGGGTCACAAGGCTGGCAAGGGGTACAAAACCCTTTCCAAGGAGTTGGGCCTACCTGTCTCCACTGTTGGGAGCATCATCCGGAAGTGGAAGGCTTATGGAACTACTGTTAGCCTTCCACGGCCTGGACAGCCTTTGAAAGTTTCCACCCGTGCCGAGGCCAGACTTGTCCGAAGAGTCAAGGCTAACCCAAGGACAACAAGGAAGGAGCTCCGGGAAGATCTCATGGCAGTGGGGACATTGGTTTCAGTCAATACCATAAGTAACGTACTCCACCGCAATGGTCTCCGTTCCAGACGAGCCCGTAAGGTACCTATACTTTCAAAGCGTCATGTCAAGGCTCGTCTACAGTTTGCTCATGATCACTTGGAGGACTCTGAGACAGACTGGTTCAAGGTTCTCTGGTCTGATGAGACCAAGATCGAGATCTTTGGTGCCAACCACACACGTGACGTTTGGAGACTGGATGGCACTGCATACAACACCAAGAATACCATCCCTACAGTCAAGCATGGTGGTGGCAGCATCATGCTGTGGGGCTGTTTCTCAGCCAAGGGGCCTGGCCATCTGGTCCGCATCCATGGGAAGATGGATAGCACGGCCTACCTGGAGATTTTGGCCAAGATCCTCCGCTCCTCCATCAAGGATCTTAAGATGGGTCGTCATTTCATCTTCCAACAAGACAACGACCCAAAGCACACAGCCAAGAAAACCAAGGCCTGGTTCAAGAGGGAAAAAATCAAGGTGTTGCAGTGGCCTAGTCAGTCTCCTGACCTTAACCCAATTGAAAACTTGTGGAAGGAGCTCAAGATTAAAGTCCACAGGAGACACCCAAAGAACCTAGATAACTTGGAGAAGATCTGCATGGAGGAGTGGGCCAAGATAACTCCAGAGACCTGTGCCGGCCTGATCAGGTCTTATAAAAGACGATTATTAGCTGTAATTGCAAACAAGGGTTATTCCACAAAATATTAAACCTAGGGGTTGAATAATAATTGACCCACACTTTTATGTTGAAAATTTATTAAAATTTAACTGAGCAACATAACTTGTTGGTTTGTAAGATTTATGCATCTGTTAATAAATCCTGCTCTTGTTTGAAGTTTGCAGGCTCTAACTTATGTGCATCTTATCAAACCTGCTAAATCTGCAGGGGGTTGAATACTACTTGTAGGCACTGTATATATATATATATAGTCACCATACTATATACTATATAGTATATACTATATATATATACTATATATATATACTATACTATATATATACTGTATATGTATGTATATATATACAGTATATAGATCTATGCATTCATAAATGTACATCTATATATAGATCTATATTTATAAATAACACTTGCATTGTATGAATCGTGATTGGATTGTTATACACAATGAGGCTGTGCATATTGTTAATTAGTTTTATAGCTACATCTCATCTCATTTTCTGCTGGACAACTCCATATCCCCTGTAGTGTGTGACTGGAGAACACAGATAGCCAATAAAACTGGGCACAAAAGCAACATTCATCTGTCTTTTCCAAGGTCCAGATACAACTGTTTTGTTATTATCTTTTATGCCAGTGATAGTGAGTTTTTTTTTATCACTGCTCTATTGTGAAAACGAAAATCTGTTATATTAGGATTATAACTGCTGTCCTCAATTGATAATATCGGATTGATTTGCCAAAGGCAAGCTATGTATTATACTGCACTCTTGCCTAAAGGTACCGTCACACTAAGCAACTTACCAGCGATCCCAACAACGATAGGGATCGCTGGTAAGTTGCTAGGAGGTTGCTGGTGAGCTGTCACACTGTGACGCTCCAGCGATCCCACCAGCAACCTGACCTGGCAGGGATCGCTGGAGCGTGGCTACACGAGTTGCTGGTGAGCTCACCAGCAACCAGTGACCAGCCCCTAGCGCAGCGTGGAAGATGCTGCGCTTGGTAACTAAGGTAAATATTGGGTAACCAACCCGATATTTACCTTGGTTACCAGCGCACGCAGCTACACGTGCAGAGAGCAGGGAGCAGCGCACACTGAGTGCTGGCTCCTTGCTCTCCTAGCTACAGCACACATCGGGTTAATTACCCGATGTATGCTGCAGCTAAATGTGCACAGAGCAGGGAGCAGCGCACAATGCTTAGCGCTGGCTCCCTGCTCTCCTACTTACAGCACACATGGGGTTAATTACCTGATGTGTGCTGCAGCTAAATGTGCACAGAGCAGGGAGCAGCGCACAATGCTTAGCGCTGGCTCCCTGCTCTCCTACTTACAGCACACATGGGGTTAATTACCCGATGTATGCTGCAGCTAAATGTGCACAGAGCAGGGAGCAGCGCACAATGCTTAGCGCTGGCTCCCTGCTCTCCTACTTACAGCACACATCAGGTTAATTAACCCGATGTGTCCTGCAGCTACATGTGCACAGAGCAGGAGCCGGCAGCACAGGCAGTGAGAGCGGCGGAGGCTGGTATCGAAGGTAAATATCGGGTAACCAAGGACAGGGCTTCTTGGTTACCCGATGTTTACATTGGTTACCAGCCTCTGCAGAAGCCTGCTCCTGCTGCTTGCACATTTAGTTGTTGCTGTCTCGCTGTCACACACAGCGATCTGTGCTTCACAGCAGGACAGCAACAACTAAAAAATGGCCCAGGACATTCAGCAACAACCAACGACCTCACAGCAGGGGCCAGGTTGTTGCTGGATGTCACACACAGCAACATCGCTAGCAACTTCACAAAAGTTGTTCGTTAGCAGCGATGTTGCTAGCGATGTTGCTTAGTGTGACGGGGCCTTAAGTCTACTTGTTGGTTTTTATCTACAGTATAGTCCCTACGACTAACACACCCAATATTGTATAAGATTATGATAGTATAATCCACCTGCACAAAGGAATAAATGGACAATACAATTTGTGCTCTTCCTCTTAAATGGGTCTTCAGGCACTCTAACATTGCTAGCCCATTCTTTGGATAGGTCATCCATGTCTGATTGGTGGTGGTGTACTACCAGGCACTTCGGCTGATCAGATGGTCCCAGTCCTGGCCCCAGCCAGAATCAGTTGCGGAGCTGCCCAGCACAGCTTCATCAACTGTATAGTGGCCACAGCTGGATACTGCATATTCACCCCTACTCAAATCGACGGGGGGCATATATGCAGTACCTCACTGTGGCCACTATTCCGAAGATGGCGCTGTACTATACAGCTCTGCAACTGAGTAGTTCTGGTTGGCAACAGCACTGGGATTGGCTAATTGGCGAAGGTGCCTGCCTATTCTGAGAATAGGTCATCCACATTAAAATTATGGACAATCCCTTTAAGAAATTTAATATGCATTTTAGTCACCTATTTCTTTGAGATTCAAGAGTTGAAGCTATCAGCTGAGTACTCTGGGGGCTACATTCAGAATGGGAAGGTCTCTATTGAGACCACCACCTTTAATAACACTAGTCCAACTAGAATCAATACTAGATTAAAGCATATTGGATCCACCAAAGTAAATTATTATGAGAAGTCTTTTCAAGGATTATTGGGCAACCCCACTAGAGTATTAGAGGATTCTCAATTAGGTCAGGCTTTAAACAAGTCAGTCACTTGTTAATGGAGCTCATATTTTACCCTGGGCTTTTCCTGCTAAGGATTCGCTCACATCTGCGTTTAAAAAAAAAGTCCAATGTTCATCCAGAAAAGTGGAGCTAATGAAATCTATTTGTTATTCCTTATGTCATGCGAGCACTATGTAAGTGTGCGATTTTATTTTTTTTCTCATTTAGAATCCGCATGCCATCCGTATGACATGCATTTTTTTTCTCAGGAACTATTAACCTACAATCATTTACAGGACCATTTACAGTGTTCTAAGCTATAGAATGGTAATATAGGCATAAAAAATGGACAGCATAGGATTTGTTTTTTTCCGCACCCCATGACTTCTATTGGCGAGTCTCGTCCAATATACGCAGCATATGCAGCATGCTACGATTCTTGCCTCATGCCGAATACAGCTGAGGAAAATATTGCAAATCAGCACTGACTCATTGAATAACTTTGGTCCAAGTGTACATTGTGGAATTTAGTCCAATACGATTTTTTTCTTACATTGCACTCATCCGTATTATATGCAAGTGTGAGCAAACCCTAAGGCCTGTGCCACACATCCGTGCCTCCGGCACGTGTTTGTCATTTTTTACACGTACCGGCGGCACGGAGACACTTTAACCAATGCTACCCTATTGTAGCAGGCACACACACGTAAAACCACACGGAACGTGTGTCCGTGTGCGTTTGTACGTGTGTGCGATTTTCAAAGCGCTGACATGTCAGTGTTTTCTCCGGCAGCACGGGTGTTACACGGCCCGCACCCGTACCACACGGGTGTAGTGTGGATGCGGTCCCGTGTGACACGCGCCGGAGTAAACACACATGTCAGGGAAAAAAATAAAAAACATTAACTCACCTTCTCCTGCCCTCCTGTCTCTGCCGCTGCTGCCTCTTGCTGCCGACCGCCGCTCATTAATCTCATAGAATATTCACTTCACTGCCTGGCAGCAGCAGCAGCGGGGAGACGGGAGGGCTGGAGACCGAGGATCAGCACCACGGACAGCAGCGCGGACAGCAGGGAGGACCAGGTGAGTATAATAATTACTGATTCTACGTGTGCTATCGCGGATAGCACACGTAGAACACACGTGTCACGCACGTACCAGAGACACGTACTTACCTGCACGCAACACGCAGGGAAAATACGTGTCTCTCGGCACGTGCGTGAAATTCACGTGAGTGTGGCAGAGGCCTAACACTGTTTCTTTAACTGATCAAAAACATGCAAGTTAGTGTAGAACAGGCAGAATTAAGTATTTGCAAATCAGAACATATCATTAATTTAGTATCAATCCATTCTGATTATGATATGATGATATGAGCAGATATTCTGGTTTAATACAAGAAGATGGTAAATAGATTTAGTGTAACCACTTTTGACTTTTTAAAAATGAGCTCCAGTATAAATGAGCACTTTAGATTAAAACATCCCCAATAGCTCAAATAATAGTAGGATCATTGAACAGCTCAGTTAACGATGAACTTTCACTGCAATATGTCTCACAAAATGAAGTTTTCAATATTAGAACAAAAATACCCATTCTTTATATGTTTCCAGTGACTCAAGGCAGGATCCGTTTGCATTGCATTGGCAGAATTCAGTACAATACATAGCGCTGGTATTTTGGTAAGGGCATCTCTGGGCGCAATTATTAATTCATTTACCATAAAACAATGTTACTATTTCAACTTCTATTCATAAGATTAAAATATAAAAATTTAAAGAATACTCTGATTTTTGTGACTTATGATTTATATTTTCACCCTGCTGGTGACATATAGACTTTTTGTGATGAAAAATGAATAAATAAATTGATTTACAAATATGGGTAAAATTAAATTTACTTAAACTAATTTTTTCTTGATAAATGAGATTAAGTGGCATACATGGTGCAAATTCTTTTTCGTATAATGCTGTCTACTTCATAAATCAAGCATATAAACTATATCAATACTTTCCCCTAAAATATGGCAAACATTGTTGCACAGAGCTGGATAAATGTGGGTTAAAGGGGTTTTCCACTACTCAGACAACCCCTTCTCATTCACCATGTTTGCCACCTATAAAATAAAAGATACTCTTCTCTCATGCCAGCGCTGTTCCAGCAGCGTCAGAACTTGCTCTCCAGGGGCTCACTTGACGTTCTTCTCTCACGTGAGTCCTGAGCTCCGGCTTTACTGTTTTTGTCTTTGGACAAATTGAACACCAAGAGAAAGTCAGCATTCATTTGAAATAAGCGCTGATTGGGTGAAAGACTCGCATGACATAAGAACGTCACGTGAGCCCCCAGAGAGGGAGTGTCGACACTGCTGGAACAGCACCGGCATAGTAGGTGAGTATATACGGTTTTATTTTTATGGTGGCAAACATGGTGAATGAGAAGGAGTTCTCTGATTAGTGGACAAACTTTTATAATGAGTCAGACAAGATATGAAAAATAGGACAGAGATACTGTATTTGTAAGGCCTCTTTCAGACATCTTTTTTCATTTTTGATCAGTGTGCTGGATCCAATTTCTATCCACTTTGTTTAAGTACCACCACTGTTTCATTTATCTTGTATGAAAAAATAATAATTTTTTTCAAGTTTCTCTTAATCAACAAACAGTAAAAAACGGACAGCACTCAGATGTTTCATGGTTAGAACTTGAGTGCTACATATTTTTTTCTTCACAGTGAAATGTATCTGCATTTCAGATCAAAAACGGATAAAATCCTGGTTTTTGGAGGTTGTTTTGTAGAAAGTATGTGAACATACCCATAGAATATAAGGGTTGCATCTTCTGTTTGTGGGAAACAAGTGCAGTACTGGACAAAAGAATGGAAACCCATGTTCGTACAATTATATTCCTTGTTGTTATTGAAATGTGCACATTGTAGATTTAGTCTGAAGACAGCAAAGCCACAATACAACACATATGATAACAAGGAGTAGAAGCACTTGTGAAACAAACCAGAATGTGTATCAAACCTCAGATTCTTTAAATTACATCCCCATTTTGCTCTAATGACAACTTTACAAACCCTCGGCATTCATTTGTGTTTTTTGTTCCATGTGGTCTGAATCTACAATATGCATATTTCAATAAAAATAAGGACAACCACTCCATGAACTTTTGATGAGTATTGTGTATGAAATACAGATGTGTGAATTGGGCCTAAGAATGTAAAACTTACAGGATCAAGGATACAAGCCAAAGAGTATCAAATATCACACTGAATGGTGCCTTAAATTCAAAAAAGAGAAAAGGTTTATTAATATTACCAAAACTGAATTTGGAAAAATAGATACATTTAAATTGTAATAAGTAGGGATGAGTGAGCCTGAACTGTAAATTAGGGATTCACATTAAACACTGGATGTCTGGGTCTCGGACTCAAACATGGACTTTAAAGAAAAGTCCATGGTCCCAGTTCGGAGCTTGGGTACTGTTCATATGCTAATAAATTTTCTTAAAAGGCTGCAGTACAGCCAATCAACAGAGCTTTATTGCATGCAGAAGGTGCCTGTACACTGCTGTGAATGAACAGAGTAAGATTAAAAAAAACATGATGTGGGCTCCTGTCAATTTTTGATAACCAGTGCAGGTAAAGCAGACAACTACAGGCTGCAACACTCAGCTGTCAGCTTTACCTTGGCTGATTAGCAAAAATAGAGGCTAAAACACAATGTTTTTTTAAAATTATTTATTAAATAATTTAAAAAAATGGCGTGGGCTCTGCCCTCTTTTTGATACCCAGCCAAGGTAAAGCATACAGCTCGGTCCTGGTATTATCAGGATAGGAAGACCCATGTTTTTTGGCCCTTTCCAGCAGAATAATATCATCCCACAGCTGCCCTATTAGATGCGCCAATTTTGGTGCTTTACCCAGCTCTTCCTGATTGCACTGATGCGGTGGTAATGGGGGTAATATCTTTGGGGTTGATGTCAGCCATTAATTGAGAGCTAGCATCATGCCTAGGGGTTAGTAACTGATAGGCTTCTTATTTCTTTTGAGTGTGTTTTTTTTATCTCTATGCTTGCCAGGTCAGTATGAGGGGGTCTGATAGATGCGTACCCATTATTAACTCCTGGGCTTCATGCCAGCTGTCCTTTCACAGGTGACATCAACTCAAAAGTATTTCTTCGATTGCCAGCACACCAGGGAAATCAGGAAGAGCCAGGCAAAGCGCCAGAATTGGTGCATCTAATAGATGCATCCTTTTTGGACTGGCTATGGGCTGTATTTTCAGTCAAAGGAGGGGCCAAATAATCATGGCTCCTTCTATTTTAATAATACCAGCCTCCATTTCTCTGCTTTTCCTTAGCTGGTTATCAAAAGTAAGGCAAAGCCCACACTGTTTTCTTAAAAAAATTTTTTAAAATAACAAAAAAACGGCGTGGGATCCCTTCTACTTGTGATAACCAGCCAAAGTAAAGCTGACAGATGAGGGTTGCAATCCCCAGCTTTCTGCTTTACCTGTGCTGATTATCAAAGATTGAAAGGACTGCACGTTTTTGTTTTTTTTTTTTATTTATTCCCAATCCACATTTGTTTGCAGGATAATTGCCCCCATTTTAGTTCCTTTTGGCCTTCCCTAGCCCATACTACATCTATTTTGCAGCACACAAGTTTGGGTCTCCATTGACTTAAGTTTTTTTTAAAGTCTGATCAAACCCAGCAAACCCCAACATCCATGGGTCGGCTCATCACTAGTAATAAGATCATTGAAGACATTGTTTTCTAACTATTCAGAGCTGCTGTACACATTTTAAGTGAGGTCAGTCTACCCAATAAAAAAAGAATGATCTCTGTACATTAAAATATAATTAGAATCAACCGGTTTTGCACAATTTGGAAAAGGAATCATCTCTTTTAGTTTCAGATGCTTATTGTCTAATTACAGGCCTCATTAACTCAACATTGTGCTTATTTAATGCAACTTTATAACAATTTCAGTTTTCCAGTTCCATCATTGTATGACCCTGTACTAGATGAATGCTTGCTATTTCCTTCTACAAGGTGGCCATAAAATAACCTAAGGTGTTTGGAGCTGTGTGCAGACTGACCCAGTGGAGGGAATTGGCTGAAAATGTGTATGTATGCTATTCAAGACATGGGGAAAGGGAAGGCATCTTAAAAAAAAAAAGTATACCAAAGCTACCCACCAGGTGAAAAAGTGGTGCTGTACAGTGAGCATACCTTGCAACTCAGTCTGCAAGATGCCTGTCTCTTTGCCGAATTGTGTGCTGTTAGTGCGGTTGTTTTATGAGAATGCCAGGGATACTACAGCTGCACTGAGAGCCTTTCGTTGTTTGAAAGACCTTCACACACGTAGTGGTCCAATAGCTGTCAATTCGCTATGACAGATGATGACACGTTTTGAGGCAACAGGGTTACTGAGTGTTCAGACAGGGCGTGGGCGACGACCGGTAAGCAGAGAGGTTGTGGAGAAGATTGCCACTGCCGTCGTGAAACAGGGCACAAATAACTCTGCCAGGATTAGCAGTGCACGCAGTGCTTCCAGGCAATTGGGGCTCCTGTAAAGCACAGTGTGGAAAGTTCTCCGAAAGGTCTTGCGGGCATACCCGTACAAAACTTCTTCCTCGTGACAAAGATACCCGCATGGCATTTGTATTCACATTTCTGGCGAGAGTGGAAGGTGTAGGAAACCAAAGAAAACAAAGTGGTTTTAAGGGAAAACACAATACATATTTTATTAGTGCAGCAAGTGCATAGTACAATCAACATATTTCATTATACATTATAGATAGAGGGATGTCGGTCACCAAAACATCAGTATGCAACAACATTTATGTCGCCATTATGCATACATATATACATGTTCAGTTAACATGAAAGTCACATCGAATAATATTAAGCATGAAAAACGCAATTACACATATAATACATGTAAGAAATAGTAACTAGTGACTGTTAACAAGCAAAGTTGGAGCAACAGTATACATGCTGCTCCCATCTCACCGATATATAAAGTGCTAAGTGCAATATATAAGTTTTTAGAGCTCTGTTGGGCTCTTGAATGGTATTAAAATGTAGCGCCAGAATTGCACTTATGCCCAGGAGATATAAGGTGGCAAATCAAACACTCACCGACCCTGATTGTTACATCAATACGTAAGATGCCATGCTGTATGTACATATAACTAAATTAACCCACAAATGAGCATCAAGAAACCATTACTGTGACAGCGTGGGACAGCATTGTACACACACACCCACATGCAGCTGTCACGCTGTACTCTAAGATGTACAATAGCAGTACAGCGCAGTAATGTGGGACTGAGAGGATTCCTGAAACTATCTGAGATGGTAGTTAGCTGGTAAACCACTAGGGGCGAAAAAGTGGAGGAAACGTATGAGCAGGGAATTCCCTAGCAGAGGTAATACTAGTCAAGCCACCAGATGGCAGTAGAATCGTCAGAAAGCCGTGTCACAACATGAGGTCTTGTAAGTACACAAGGGCAAGTCTAAGGGGCGGCTTTGCACGTTGCGACATCGCAAGCCGATGCTGCGATGTCGCACGCGATAGTCCCTGCCCCCGTCGCAGGTACGATATCGTGTGATAGCTGGCATAGCGAAAATTATCGCTACGCCAGCTTCACATGCACTCACCTGCCCCTGCGACCGTCGCTCTGGCCGACGACCCGCCCTCCTTCCTAAGGGGGGCGGGTCGTGCGGCGTCATAGCGACGTCGACACAGCAGGCCGGCAATAGCGGGCGGAGGGGGGCGGAGATGAGCAGAATGTAAACATCCCGCCCACCTCCTTCCTTCCGCATATCCTACGGAAGCCGCGGTGACACCGGTAGGAGATGTTACTCGCTCCTGCGGCTTCACACACAGCGATGTGTGCTGCCGCAGGATGCGAGGAACAACATCGGACCGTCGCGTCAGCGTAATTAAGGATTACGCCGACGCTGCACCGATGATACGATTACGACGATTTTGCGCTCGTTAATCGTATCTAGGCTTTACACACTACGATGTCTCATGCGATGCCGATTGTGCGTCACTTTCAATTTGACCCACCGACATCGCACCTGCGATGTCATAGTGTGCAAAGCCCACCTAAACGTAGTCAGAGGGAAGCAAATAGTCAGTAGCTGGAAATCAGAGCCTAGAAGCGAGGGGGAGTGGGAAGACAAGACAGAGTAAAGGTAAACAGATAAGGAACGAACAGGGAGACAGCGGGAGAGACACTGATGGAAACAGACAACAGAGGAGGTTAACAGGTCAGGTGAACACGGAGGTCAGGAGGGGGCAGGGCAGACAACAGGTCACTCAAGAGTAGAACACAGCAGAGCCAGAAGTATCACTGGCGAAGTCCAAGAGAAACAGTGCCCAAATAAAGCAGCCTGACCTCCAGAACGAGGCAGAAAGGATTAACCCCTAACGTGACTTGCATCAGAAGTGAAACTAAAAAAAAGGCTCAGCTCCAGCTGAGCCAGGAGTCAATCATGACAGCAGCATTGTTAACAAACCAGGCAAGGTGAGAATCATTGCATACTTAGCATTGGAGACCCAGACCAGAAGAGGTGAACACCAGACCCAGGGACGTACGTTTCGCAATCTTTTTCAACCTGGTACAGGCAAGCAAATGATGTGACCAATTCCTATGCGGACAGGACCTTTTAAAGTCCGCCTACTGGTCACATGCTGTTCTGTGAGCAGTCACAGTGCAAAATTCGCACATGTGCAATGGAGCCTCCAGGACCTGCTTCGTCTCAACCTTGGTCACATGACTGCACATGGAGTGGGAGGGGGGACACGTCACCAACCCACCCACATCCACATCATCATGCACGATCTGACGATCTGACACTGAGGAAGCGTAGTAAGCCTGCGCTTATTTATGGGACCCATATTGTCAAAGCACGTAAAGAGAACACATGTGGCAGAATTCATAATTAAATCCCTAATAGCCAATGCGATATATATGGGAATCTTAAAACCCTATGACAGTAAGATATATGGAAAGTAAATGTATAAACATGCATCAATCAAACTCTCACCATATACGTGCCATATAGACAACTTTGGCACCATAATACAAATCATTATGCACATGTATGCGTTTTTGTCACAAGGACCACACAGATGCCACAAATAAATATATATTAATACACATATGAACGACGCATCAGGAGATGATCCAGGTGTGTGCTGTGATCGGCGGAAATATCAAAAAATTGATAGGTCCATAATTCAGGAAGAGGTCACAAGTGCAGCTATGGAAAAATAATAAAAAAAAACAAAAACTTCTTCCTCGTGACAATGATTCCCGCATGACATTTGTATTCACGTTTCTGGCGAGAGTGGAAGGTGATAGCAATTGACCATGGAATGTTCTGTGGTGCGATGAAGCGCATTTTTACCTGAATGGAACAGTGAACGCACAAAACTGTCGCATATGGGCTACTAATAATCTACATGTGGTCACGGTGGTTCCGCTACATTCGCCAAAGGTAACCATTTGGTGTGGATTCACCTCATCATTCATCCTCAGACTGTTCTTTTATGAAGAAATGAGGCTGTAACGCCTGCCTTGATCCACAGACTCAGACGGGCTGTAATGGACAGGCTAGAGGGAAGCCACTCGCCATGCAGGATTCCCAAAACCCTGAAACCCTTTAACCCCTATACAGGGATTTGGAAGGCTGCAGTCTGAGAAAGTAGAAACAAGCAGAGGTCAAAACCGGAACGGGCAGCGAGGTACAAAAACAGCAGGCAGGAGGGTAGTCAGGAAACAAGCGGTAATCAGCACACGAAATCACAGGACGAAACAGGAGCCAGAATTCTCAGAACTATCTCTGGCAGAGGTCAGCAGACAGGAGAGGAATTAAAAAGGGTGTGGTGTCTTCCCATAGGCTGTTACAAAGAAAACCTCGCATCACCTCTCGTGGGTGCTCTGGAGAAAAATAAGTCAAGTAATGGAAAACTCCGGCACACTCACTATCACCCTTGGAGACACAGAAAGTCAGAGACATGTAACTGATATCAAAATCCTTTTCTTTTTATTTTGTGGTGAAAAACGTGTATCAAAAAAGTGCTGTACAATAGTCCGCCAATCTCAACGTTTCGGCCTATCTGGCCTTCTTCAGGTCGGACGGGCTGATGACAATATATACAATAAAACAAAACAAAACAAAAATACAGGACATCCATCAGTATAGAATAATGGAACAAATAAAAGTTTCACTATAGGTATGTTGGGATAACAAGAGAACATATTTGAGAGACAAAAACACAGAATCATGGGCACAGTAAGTGAATATGTGAACGTCAATAATCATGAATGAGATAGAAAAAGACTGACAAAAAGGGGGGGGGGGGTTTATTAGAGCAAATTTGTGGCCAACTACGGTGGATGTTACCAAG